>NC_056725.1:664446349-664538849 GCF_019279795.1 Protopterus annectens
TTCTGCTTTTACATGTATGACTAAGTCAGTGATATATGCATTATCTTATCCTTGTAATCTGTTCTATATAGGGAAAACTAAACAAATGTGTAAGCTACAGCTTCAAGAGCGTAATAGGGACATAAAAAATAATAATGGTATGAGTACTATAGCTTTACATTTTTACACTTGTCACAGTATTGACTTTTCGCTGTTAAAAGCTTGTATTTTGGAACATATTTCTGAAACAGATGAGGGATTAATTAAAAAAGAAATTATTGTATAAAGAAACATTATATATTTTAAAATTTAATACACTTTCTCCAGGAGGTTTAAATAATGAATGTAACTGCAGGGTGTTTCTTTAACGTGTTAGTATATATTTTTTTATCTGATGATTACTTGATTAGATGATTGTTTAATTAATTGTATTTAATTAAGTATATGTGTGTGTGTGTATATATATATATATATATATATATATATATATATATATATATATATATATATATATATATATATATGGATGCATTGTGTTGATCATTTTGTAACTCCAGGAAGGCTGTGCTGAGGTGCTAGTGTTATCCAGTAGGAATGAATCATTTATTACAAGATTTGTGGCATCTTTTTCACTGGCTCAGTAGTTTGGTGTGTATTTGCTGCTTGGTGGTTTATTATAAAAGACTTATGTATCCCTGAATTCAAAAGATAGAAAATCAAGGATATGGCACAGTTATTATCATTTGTACAGGGTGTTGTGTGGGAGGCAGGAGGCAAAGGCTGACACAAAAGATAGTGAGTGCATGTGAGTAAGAAAAACAGTCAGAAATTTTGATAAAATATCAAATGACCACTGAGACAGAATGAGTTGTAAGCCTCATGGCTGGCCCATGTAACTGATATGTGTGCATGTCTGTATGGGCATTCAAGAGAAAATGTGTGTGTGTGTGTGTGTGTGTGTGTGTGTGTGTGTGTGCTTGTAGCTGTGCATGGTAGAGGTAAAAGTTCATCGTCATCATCCTCAACCATGAGACCTGACTCTGCCAGGAGTTGCACTGGCACATCCACACCCATGGTCAGATGTGCTGCCGCTAACTGAATGTGAATGATGTCTGCTGGATGGGCTCTCCTCATAAGTATTCCCAGGACCACAGCCCTATGATTTACCATGTCTGGGTGTGGACATCTCAATTACTAATAGAGCAGTGGAAGTAGTTCAGTTATGGCAGCATGACTGGGCATGGCCATGTTGGCTAACATTAGATGATGGTGCTGGCCTACGTCCACATGGATGCCACCCTCCTCTCTACAGATGTTCCACTACAGACACTGCCCATTCCATTATGTCATTCATCCAATCCATTGAATCAACAACACAGCAGAGGCAGTCATACATGACAGCCTGTGCAACATCAACAACCCTAAGCAGGTCTCCGGAGGCCCTATTGGAACATTCCTGTGCCTCCATGATGGCCCTAAGCATATGCCAAGTGGAACATAAAGAAATACCAGAATCAGGTGTAGGATAGACAGCAGGCCTCCTCCAAGCAGCCCATCAACCCTCCTGCTTGGCACCTCACCCTCACTTTGGCAATGGCCCGAGTCAACCAGTTCTGAAGCCGCAGTAACCACACTACCATGATCAAGTGTGTCACCCTCCACTGGTCCAATATCTGAGGGCTCACTGGAATAGGTATGCATAGGCCTACTGGCTGTGTCTGTTGGAATTACAGGGAATGTCAACCTTAGTGTCAGATTCAACCTCTGCACCCCCCAAAATGTGCCTCTGTTTGGCCATCATCATCATCACAGTCTGTTGATACTCTGACATCAGGTGCTAAGAGTCCTACACTTCCATTTTAGTATCACCTGTGATAACAAGCAACAAAAACGGGAAATAAATTAATATCCACACTACATTTTAATAGGTGATAATGAACTAATACTGGTGCCATTATTACAGATGGTACACTCACACTCATGACATCCACCTCACTCATACAGATAAATGCATATTTCTGACAAATGGTTATCAATAACCAAATAAAAATGTTTGGCTTACCATATGCAGATAACTCTATACTTGCTAGGAGGATGGTCCCGGAAGAAGTTATACACAAGGTAAAGACACAATCACCACAATTCCAGTAACACAGAGGGACAACATTTTTGCCTATATGCCCAATAACAAAACTTTTAACTGAAACTCTGCTGATATGTCCACCTAAAGTCTGTGTATAATGAACAAGAATGTATTGTTAAGTGTATTAATTTGTCAATAGGTTCAACCAAAATCAAAGAAAAATAATAATAATTAAAACAACATGAACTATTAATTTTCAATATTTTACTATAGAAGAAAATGTTATAAATTGACATCCGTAAACTTACCTAGAAGTTTCTCCTGGCACATACTTTTCATCCCAACAATATCAGCACTGATATTAATAATATGTTGTTGTACACTTTCTACTGACCTCTCTGAATCTCTGAGAGTAGAGAAGAATTCTTCATTTTGTGTCAATGTTGGCTTTCTAGCAGCCCCTCCTGTAGCCAGCTTTTCATGGGCAACTGCAGCTGTTCTCCTCAGGGCTGATGAAATCATATTAGTGGCCCTATATTGCACCTGATCATAGGTTCTGCTGTGACTCCATGGCAGTTACATCATTGATTATCTGGTTCCAAATCTGCATTCTGCCAGACATATCCCCATGTCCTCTCTCAAACAAAACGCCACCATGGTGCCTAAATGCTTGTACAATGATGTCATTTTCTGAGTCAGTGAAAGGGGGGTACACATGAATTGGTATGCTTGTGTGTCATACTCCTAGGTTATATAAAACAAAGAATGATACAATACATAAACACCACATAATTAAATTCCTGCTTATACACACACACACACACACACACACACACACATATATATACATATATATATATATATATATATATATATATATATATATATATATATATATATATATATATATATATATATATATATCTTCATTATTAACCACTGGATACATACAGTTTGGGCACTGAAATTTAATGATATGTGGTTGTCCCATATCACACTCACACACAAACCAATTATTGATCCAAAACAAGGAATAAAAATTTAGTAATGTATTGTTTACCATAGAATGAACTGGATGACTGCAAAATTTCAAGAGCAAATCTCTTGAAACACAACTTTTGTTGTGGCAACACACAAATGGTATTTGTCTCCCCCACCCCCAAAAGAACAAGCAAATGACAGTTTGTACCAAGCAAGGAATAACATATTAGTCAATTGTTATAAATAGGTTCATAGGTTCATAGATTAGTACTAATGCATTTGAAACATTCTCACACAATGTGTACACATTTAGAACAAAAAAGTCAAATTTATATGATTGCCAGTGACCTCTCTCTATGCCCAGCACTCCCCTAGAGGTATCTATGGGCTTTCTTAGAAGGTTAACACCCCTTTGTCATTAACAATATAGGATATTACATTTCACTGAAATAACACAGAAGAATGTAACATAAACAGTTGTAACAATAACACTTGCGATGAAAGTTAATAAGGCTGTGTATCTGAGATAATAAAATTCCTGATAAAAATGCATGTGCCAACCATGAAATTATAAGTGCATGCAGATAAAAGTGACATTTTCTAATGCATGCATATAAAATATTTTCCTTGCAATGTGAACAAATCTATCATGTACTTAAATACAATCATACTTTAGCAAGATCAGAAGGCTTCTGTGCAGATAAACCCAAATTAATAGCAATCTTCTTCTGTGTTGTCCACATACAATACTCTACTCACCTTCAAGTTCCCTAACTACATGGTTATCTTTTTATAATGTAGATTCAGGCCTGTGAGCATGGTGAAGATGCAAATGAGGTGTGAACTTATTAGACTTGCTGAATGCCAAACTTTTGACTTTGTGTAGCAGATGAAAAGATAGTGCGGACACCCCCTCAGTGTTTTTTCTGTTAATGGATTGCTACTGTGAATGATTACTGGTAGGGAGAAGAAAAACACAGCAACAATTCAGGCTTCCTTACCTGTAGTAGATGTGAAAGCCAGGATACACTTACAAAGTATAGAATTAGTGACAAGTGCAGTACCACAAGGTTCAGTCCTGCATCCGCTCCTGTTTGGTATCTACTTCTCTGAAGTACGGGCTAACACAGAAGGTCTTTGGCTTATGAAGTTCACAGATGACTGCAAACTAGGAGCCATAATCGAAACTCCTAATGATGTGGACATCCTGCAAAAGGGCCTCACTGAGACAGATACCTGGTGTCAAAGCCATGGCCCAAGCTCAATGCCAAAAAGCGCATTGTCATCCCCTTTGGTAAAAACTCTGTACCCATGAACTACAACATAGGCGGTAGTATACTTAACACCGAAAATGTGATAAGAGACCTTGGGAAACAGATGGACAGTAGTCTCTCCTTTGATAATCACATCACCACAGTAGTCAGGAAATCCTTCTACATGGCACACCTCATCACAAAAGGTTTCTCATCCAGAAAAAAAGAGGTCATTATTCCCCTCTACTCATCACTCATTAGACCCCAATATAGAGTATAACGCCCCTTTTGCTACGTACCTCACAAGACATCTACAACAACTGGAAAGGCCACAGAAATAGTTCACAAAGAGGATTACTGACCTCAAACAGATGCCCTATGCAGACCATCTCAAAAAACTCCAGCTTTACTCTGTCACATATTGCCTACTCAGAGATGATCTCTGCCTAACATACAAAGCTATGTAAAACCCAGAGCTGTTGGACATGCTCCACTTAAAGAAATTCCAATCATTCCAAGCTACATGCTCTAGGGACCTAAACCTTGTCACCACAATAAACAGAACATGCTGGAGAGATAGATTCCTGTCCCAGAGACTTCCCATACTCTGGAATAAACTACCTATCTATATCAAATAAAGCTCCTCATTAGCACTCTTCAAGAAAAATCTTGATGATTGGATGGGATATAAGAAATTTACCCTGGGGATCCCTTCTGTGGCTCTGGTCAACAGTGGCACAGGAAAATAATTTTCTTGGGTGGCAAAAGCCAGGGTACCTTTTTGGCTGGGCTTGTATAGGCCCTTGGGCCGATAGCCTAGTACCTACCTATGCACCTATGAACTTATTATAGCAAGCTTTTAAATTGAACTGAGCAGCACACATTTCTTAGTCTTTGTTCACTAATAGCCAAACTCTCCTGCCTTTCTTGAAAACTGTATATTACTGTCATGTAGTATTCTTATACATTTTAAGGACAATGATACAAAATGCCCTACAAACTGCATGCCTGAGAGTGCAGCACAGATAAGTGGAGAATGAACACAATAAAAAGAAAGGAGAGAGCTGCATTGGTGCAAAAATACTTGCAAATGGTTGTGTGACCAGTCAGCACACTAAATATGTAAGTAACATGCGTACAAACATCTGACAGTGTACAAGTGTTATATGTCTTGTTAATACTATGTTGGAAATGCATGCAGAATGATTTGCACTCCTGCGGCAAACTGCTTCTGTTCTGTTGCAAAGAGAGATAAAACACACTTAGTGTGTTTTGTAGGTTCATTAGTCTGACAGTTCACATCCAGAGTTGTGTAAAAAATTTGTAATGTGTGTTAAAATGTATGTTGTAATTTTTTTCCTTTTATTTTTTTTTAAATATTAATATTTGTGCAGCATCTAGATTAGCACAAACATGGTGAAATTGATAAATTAACATTTAACGTAAGTTACTTGTATGATAAGGACTGCATAAATTACTTGTGCATAGTAGGTTGTGTTCACTGCTGAAAATCTACTTCTTTCTCCATCTCCTTACTGCCTTTCACAAGCTACATAATCTCTTGTTGAAATTCTATGTGAAAGAAATGTTGTACCAATTTTAAATCACCTTGATGCCATGCTGGTAGGGGCATGACAACTAACAGTGCCACTGCATTGTTAATGTTATTATAGTGTATAATATCTTTTTAATCAAACCGATATTGTCCAGCCCAAATTACCATTGCCAGAAACCATCACTGACTTTTTGTTCTGATGGCTATGAAAACTTAAACTCAGGAACCCCTTCCTCTCAAGAGTATGTTAGGAGTCCTCAGTAGGTTAGATCACCAATTTGCTTAGATAGCATGCTTGACAGTTGTGGGGTTGTGCTATCATGGCTGCTGTAGTCTGAGGTGATGCTAGGAATGTAAGGTATCTTTTGCCATTTTTATGGCAAAAATAACTAGCAGAAATTAACATAGATGGACAGTTGGATGGATAGATGGCTGCTGCAAAGTTTCAGTAGAGAGAGAGAGAGGAAGAATAGATTTTTGTAATTTTTGATTGGGAACATGTCCACAACCAAACCTCATACTAAGGTGATTTTAATGACTTTTTCTGACAAGGAAAAAGATAGCTCATTAATGTAAGCCCTTTCATGGCCAGCAGAAAATGACAGATTATTTTTGTTTGTAAATGTTATTTGTTTAATGGTACTACTGCTTGCAGTTTTTCTTAATAGTTGCATCGGATGATTGTAATGATGCTGCCAGTGGTTTTATTTATTTATTTATTTATCAAATGATTAATTGTATTTTGTTCACCGTATGGTTAATGTGCTGCTGTTCTTTCACACAGTTTACAAATTTTAGTTGCAACTGAATTGAGTTAATTTGCTTGCCATAAACCAGGCAGCACTGTAAGTTTATATATTTCACCTTATTAAACTGCAGTTAACCAGTACTGTGCATGGGTCCATTCACAGGAGGATTCAAGAAGGATAAGTTGCACTAATTGAGCAATACGATTTTACAAGATACAATAACTACTGTACTTAGATGCATATCGACAGTTAAAGTGTAGTGCAATCTCCCTCATAGCAGTTCACTGACTAAATCCATCAGCACTGCCTCATGACTAAAGACATATGAACTTGTAGATGTAGCAAATTCTGTAGAATTGGAGCAGTACAGTAGTGCATCACTACACAGAGTTAAATAAAGTGCATATAATAAGAACACCTTATCCAGTGTCTCTGAGGAACAGCACAGCTTTTGTTGTTACTAGTGACTTGCAATTGTTGCATTATTTGAAGATATTTGTTAACTCTTTTTTATAATATAGTGGGGAATAAGTATAGGTCTTTTATATAACCAGTGAGAGTTATCTAAATATTGGAGGAGCACCAGAATGTACTAACAACCTTCACATGATTTGTATATAGGGAGGAGAATAACAAATATGAGTTCAGCTTTCAAAGATATAACTAAAAATGGTACAATAATACAGCTGCACAGATAAAGTTAGCCATTTTCCCTAAAATGGTTAGTTATACCAGCAGCATAAGCATTGGTGTACAGAGTACTTACACCAGATAATGGCATTTTATTACAGCAAGGCTGAACTTACAGTGTTATGAATTTAGGTTTTGGCAGCTGGATAGTTATGGTCTTTGCAAGAAGACATTAATTTATTAATGAATTCCAGCTGTTTGCCACCCAGCCTGAAAAGAAAGCTTTCTCACAAGATTTGAAGATCACAAAAATGTGAACTACCCTCATATTTGTCAGCATTCGTGTGCTATATGTCTGCAACAAGCATTCAGTGAGAAAAGTTTTAGAAAGCAATGGAACATGATTTATGACACTCTCTAGTAAGGTAAATGTTTTGTAGCCTAATTAAATTCCCAGCGAATGATCAAAATATGAAACCAGCATCAATAAAGTAAAACAAAAGACATCATGTCTTGGACTTCTGGTAAAGGGGCATACATAGCTCAAGACACATCTTGCTCTGGTTTCCCACCTCCAGTCCTTTTTCATAGTTCATTTTCAGTCTCACTGACAGTAATTTGGAGCATTTAATGAAAGATATTGTTTCCTATCTGTTGTGATACATCTAATATTTAAAAAGTAAAATGAAAGTCAAACTGGAGAAAGAAATTAAAAAGGGCGACTTCCACAAAGCTCTAGCATAATGAAGAGTAGCATTTAACAGGATCTGAATCAAGATGCAGATGCTTCACAGATAGATATGACAGGGACTGATACATAAAATGCATTATAGACAGAAATACAAAAAATTAACTCTGTTATGGGACACATGGCTCATATAGATTCATAACTAAGTACGAGGCTGGATACCCTTGCAGGCCATTTTAATTTTCTCTCAGTCTGTTTTCCCTGTCAGACTGTATTGTTTGTTTAGAGAATGGCTCTTAGTGTTTGTGCTATTTTATTTCAATATCTGTAATCATTGTAGAAGTAAATAAGAAAGTAGTTTGCACACTGGCAGGTTTGAACAGTGTTTATGGTAACTGGAGAGAAATAGCCAAGTAGTGGAACACTGGAAAGGCTGGGGAGGGGAGGGGGCTGCTGCTGGAGGGGTTAGGGGATTGCTGTAGGTGTGTCTGTTCTGGGGGGCAGAAAGTCCAGATTGTAACCTCATATTTTTCATTATTTTCTGGCAAATCACTGGGATGATCTGAGGACTGAAGAAATTGTATTCAGTGATATTTACAGAGATGAATGAAGTGAAGCAATCATAAGTAATGCAAGGGATGCTCTCACTGAAAGATTATCTCATGTCTTAGGGAATGTAAGCATTCATCATAGTAGCATTCACCTTGAGAGAAGTAATTCTTGAATGGCTCAATCAAAATTGTTGGGCAATATCTCTGGCTCTGTCATTGGTGTGTACAGTTTAGGTGACAGTAAGGGATCAGTGATATAAATGTTATATACATTTCATTACTGCTTTTACACTAGTTTTGGCATTGATCAACTTAGTATGCAGGGCTATATTTCTGAATTCTTGTATTTGTATGCACAGTTTAGGTCATAGGAAGAGCTCACTAATATATAATTGTTATACTACTTTTATTGAATTACTCAGGTCTTTTCCCAACAGATGGTAATGGCTCAGTCTTACATTACTCCTGCACCAGGAATGTAGTGAATGTCTACTCAACAGGTTATATGCAGAAATTATCACCTTTATCTGAGCATGGCTACTGCCATTCTGATACTGTGTGCATCAGTGGATGTCATACCTAAACACCATGAATCTTAAGATTGTCCAGGATGGCAGTAGGGTACTTGGAGATAGTCCCTTTCTGCTGATTTCCTGGATATGCATGTTTTCAGGGATACCAATGTAATGCCTTCTTTCCATTCCTGAAAGGACACGTGCAAAAAGAAAAAGTCTAGGTAAGTCTTTTTCTTTTTTCATGCACTCTTTGTGTGGCTCTCCTGTCGTGGTTCCTCCCTTCTGGTAAAGTAAATATATTTAGGTCAGGGCAAGAGACATTATCTTAGTTCCCCTTTTAATTCCTTATGCCCTTTGCTGAACAAGCACATGGAAACGGAAAAAGCAGAGGTAAGGCAGACTGCTGAAACTTAAGGAAGTCATGAGACAGTGCCAGTATCAACAGTCTGAGTAGGTAGCCAGCACAGGTATGAAACACTTCAGATGCTCCCAAATGCCACTGAAGCCCCATGCCTGTCCTAGGTTTATTAGTGGAGTGGTGGTCCTGACCCTGCTTTTCTCTTTACATGTGTCCTTTCTGAATCCCCTTGTCAGTATCCATTCATGTAGTATTTTGGCTAGGGAAAGAATGATTCTGTTTACACTGATTTGTGCCTACTGCCATTCTGATACTGTGTCCTTCATTTGGTGTTTTCCTGGTTGGTAGGTATGTACCTCTGCATCATTACTGCAAATAATGAACCTTATCAAAAGAATTATGACCCTGTGGACAGGAGTGAAGATTTGAATTGAAAAAGAAGGTAATGCATATTATACACACATATATGTAGTAATACAATACATCTCCTAAACATCACCAGTAACCCAATTGCATTTGTTCTCTGTGCAGGTGTTTCTTCCTTGTGACAGTGACATGGCTTCAAGAGCAGGAGAATGACAAGTGAGACTGTGGGTGTGTTGGACATTCTTACATTCATTTGGCTGCCATCCATGCCTCCAGAAGTGACAATAGCACAACATGAGTTTACTCACATTTAGAGTGAGGTTACACTGGATTGGAAAAGGTATGCATTGAAGTTGACTCCTGCAGTTGTTGGAAGATAAATGTTCTATCTTCTCTGAGCATGACATTCTTGTGTTGCACATTGCAGGGAACAATATCATCACTCATCCACTTGGAGAGCTGAGGTTTCAAATCAAGGTGATTTTTGAACACGTGTAGCTGTGGTGGCCTCATGGTCATTTTGTGTGATCAGACATAATTCCTAGCCAGAACTGGAGAAATGCAAACATCCAACAGGCAGTGCAAAGGGCCAAACTGTTACAGAATGGGTTCATGCATGGCTTGATGCACTTGGTCAAAGGATCAACAGTCAGCCATAACAGCATCATTGCAGAAGATATTCACCTTTGCAGAACTGATGAAGTTCACCTAAATGAAGATGGGATTGATCTGTTCTTGACTGATTTCCATAATGGCATGATGGCAGCAATCCAGGATTTACTGGCAACATGCACCTACTGACAAAGGATATAAAGCAACCATGACCACTTAGGACCACTATGGTAAGGAAAACTCTATTACATTTTATGAAAACCTCATTCACTGCTTACAGCACAGTAAAATAACTGCAATTGTATGCTGTACTGATACGGACAGATATGTCCAGGTATTACATGTTAGGACTCAGGTTATAAAAATTATGATTTTTTTATTTTATTTATTTTATTTAACATTTGCGTACCAGGAAGGTCTGACTTGGAACAAAGCCAATTTTCAGTGGAGGCACGGGGAGAAACACTCCAGAAAATTATGATAATTTTCATATTTTGGTGAATAAGTCTGCTAGGGAACTTGTCAACATGCTGAGTAAAACCTCATTATTTGATGGTAAAAGAAGTGTATCTGTAGGCTGTACACATGTACAGATATCACAGTTTGCTTATGACTTGGGTTATAAAAATTATGATATATTTTCATATTTTGGTACACAACTTTACTAGAGAATATATCAACATGCTAAGTAAGACTTTATTTTGAAGTTAGTATTAGTCCTTACAAAATGGTAAAAGAACTGGATCTGTATGCTATACCCATTTACAGATATCACAGTTTGTTTATGGCTTAGCTTATGAAAAGTATATCTTTTCATATTTTGGCAAATAACTGTTGTAGGAAATATGTCAACATGCTGAATAAGACCTACTCTTTGAAGACACTATTAGTATTTACAAGATGGTAAAAGAACTGTATTTGTGTGCTTTACATGCAGATATTGCAATTTGTTTATGACTTAGGATATGAAAATTATGAATTTTTTCATATTTTGGTAAATAACTTTGTGAGGGAGCACGTTAATGTGATAAGTAATACCTTATTTTTAAGATATTATTAATAGTTACAACATGGTAAAAGAACTGTATCTGTATGCTGTACACATGCACAAATATCAAAGTTTGTTTATGACTTAGGTTACGAAAAGTATTGTACTTTTTTATATTTTGGTAAATAACTTTGCTAGGAAAAGTACAGTTTTGTACCTACCATAAATGTAGATGTCCGATAGACATGCAACTGCAGTCATAACATGTGGGGTTGTCCTGCCTCAGGCAGCCCTCGGTCGGCCGGATTCCAAAGTCTGGGTCCGACGTCGGCTGATGTCGCATTTCTCTCCGACGTCAGAGCGGCTGGAGTACATAAGCATCAGCCGACGCCATTTTCTTCAGTGTTTCTTGCCCCAGATGCCAGGTGCCCTCCAAGGAAGGCTGTAATCAAATTGGAAGACAAAAACAGGATTCCAAACAAATAAATGAGCAATAAAACAAATACACCATAACAGATATCCCCAGCTAAGAGTAACAGGGATAGGAGTGGACCCTAGGCATAGAGGGGTATGGAGGGAGGGAAAATCTGACTGCAGTTGCATGTCTATCGGACATCTACATTTATGGTAGGTACAAAACTGTACTATGTCCTTCAAGAATGCAACTGCAGTCATAACATGTGGGTAGAATACCATAGCTTAGCTGGGGGAGGAGGAATGCTCTAGGAAAGAGATGGAGTGGCAATCAAACCATGCAGGACTGCCGAAGCAAAGCCTGCTCTGGATCTGGAGTATAGAGGGAGATTGTAGTGTTTGGAAAATGTATGCACGGAGCTCCATGTAGCAGCTTCTAGAATGTCCTTGGTAGGCACCCCTCTTAAGAATGCTGTAGAGGTGGCTGTAGCTCTGGTGGAATGTGGTCTGACATTGGCTGGAACAGTCTTTCCATGAAAGGAATAACAGAATCTGATGCAATGTCCAATCCATTTAGAAATAGTCTGTTTTGAAATTGCTTTTCCTTGGACTGCAGGGGCGTAAGCTACAAAAAGTTGTTCAGACTTCCTACTGGCCTTGGTTCTGTCCAGGTAGTATCGAAGTTGTCTGTGGATGTCCAGGGTATGCAACAGTCTTTCCCCCTTATTCTCAGGATTGGGGAAGAAATCAGGCAGATGAATGGCTTGATTTAAAGAAACCCTGGATACCACCTTTGGCATAAAGGTAGGGTTGGTCCTTAATGAAACCCTGTCTCTATGAAAAATAATAAAGGGTGGTATTGCCATTAGGGCCTGTAGCTCTGAAACCCTTCTTGCTGAGGTAATTGCCAACAGGAAAGCTGTCTTCCATGAGAGAAATTGCAAGTCAACTGAAGCTGCTGGCTCAAATGGAGGTAGAGTCAGTTTTTCTAAGACAAAATTGAGGTCCCAGGCTGGCACTGGGGCCTTTCTTGGTGGCTTAATGTTCTTGATTCCCCTGAGGAATTGTCTTAGTAAAGGGTGAGAAAAAACAGGAGGATCAGTGTTGTATCTAGCTGAAATAGCAGATGCATGTATCTTTATGGAAGAATATGAGAGGCCGTTCTTTAACATATCTGCCAAATATTCCATGATGAGTGGGATGTTCAACAATGATGCATCATGTCCCTTGCTGGTATTCCAATTGCTGAATCTTTTCCACTTTGCTAAGTAAACCTTTCTGGTGGATGGTCTTTGAGCCTCTGTTAGTATCCGCTGAACTTCCTTGGAGAGAGATAAGCTGAAGTTATTTATGGGATCTCCCAGGCTGTTAGCTGCAGTGTCTGAAGATTTGGATGCAGTGTTTCGAAATTGTGTTGGGTCAAAAGTAGAGGCCACTGGGGGAGGGCCCACCTCCTGGTGTGACATATGCTCCGTAGTAGTGGGTACCAGTGTTGTCTTGGCCAGTCCGGAGCTATTATGATTCCCTTGGGCTTCTCTGCTTTGATCTTTAGTAATACTGAGGTAATCAGTGGCAGAGGTGGGAATGCATAGATTGCTAGGGAGTTCCAGTTGAATGAGAGGGCATCTATTTTCCAAGCTTTTGGATGGTATGTCCTTGTGGAAAATTTTGGTAGAAGATGGTTGAGGTGAGAGGCAAATAGGTCCACTTCTGGCTTGCCCCATGTCGAAGTGAGTTGTCTGAAGGCCTTCGGATGTAACCTCCACTCGTGTGGATCTGTGAAATTCCTGCTTAGGCTGTCCGCCAACACATTGTCTTTTCCTGTAACAAACTGGGATTGTAACTGGATGTTTGGGCTCAGTGATTTCTCCCACAGCTGCATTGTCAGTCTGCAAAGGGGGTAAGAGTGGGTACCCCCCTGTTTGTTTATGTACAACATCACAGTGGTATTGTCTGTCCGTATCATTAAATGGCCTTGCTGGAGTTGGTGTTGAAAGGCCTCGATGGCATGCATTACTGCCAGCATTTCCTTTTGGTTTATATGCAGATGTGTTTCCTTTGGAGACCATTGTCCTTGAATACACCTGCCTTCCATGTGCACCTCCCATCCAAGGTCTGAGGCATCTGTAGTCATGGTCTGTGTTATCTGTGGTTTTTTGAATGACATACCCTTGTTTGCCTGGCTCACCGAAGCCCACCATAGGAATTCCTTTTGTAGACATGGAATGAGTGGTATGATTGTCTCCAAGTTGTTGCTGTGTTGAGACCAAATGCTTTTTAGGTACCATTGAAGCTTCCTCATGTGCAGTTTTGCTAATGGAACCAGGAGAATGCAGGATGCCATGTAACCCAGGGCCTGTAGGCATCTCCTTGCAGTCATCTGGGTGAGTTTTGCTAAACCTTTGAAGTAATGAGTTAACTTTTCTTGCTTGTCTTCTGTCAGGTAAGCCATCTGAGAGGCCGTGTCTAGCTTGGCCCCTAAGAAGATTATTTGCTGGGATGGCTGCAGTCTTGACTTTTGGAAGTTGACTGTGTATCCCAGAGCTTGAAGTAATCGTATGACATAATCCAGGTTTTTTGTCAACATCAATTTGTCGTCCGCTTGTATGAGGCAGTCGTCCAGGTGCGGGTAAATTTGTATACCCTGGAGCCTGCAATGAGCAATTACTGAAGCCAGGCATTTTGTAAATACTCTGGGCGCAGTAGATAAGCCAAATGGCAATGCTGAGAATTGATAATGCTCTGGCCCTGCAAGAAATCTGAGGTATCTTCTGCAGCTGTGTCTGATAGGGACATGCAGGTATGCCTCCTTGAGGTCCAGAGTAATCAGCCACGACCCCTTGCCCAGCATGGGAAGGAGTTGCTGTAGAGTCAGCATTTTGAACTTTGGTACTATGAGAAAGGTGTTTAATGCAGACAAGTCCAGTATTGGTCTCCATTGAGATTCTTTTCTTGGAACAAGGAACAGTCTTGAGTAAAACCCCTGGTCTTGTTCTTGTTGTGGAACTTTTTCTATTGCTTTCATTCGAGTCAGCAGAGAGATTTGCTTGATAGCCTCTGCCCTCTGATTTTGTGGTAGGTTTGGCATGCCTTGTTTTCTTGGTAAGGTGTGAAAATGAAACCTGTACCCTCGGTCTATAATGTCCAAAATCCATTTGTCCTTTGTCAGTCTGTGCCAGTTTTCTGCAAACAGAGTTAATTTCCCACCCAAGGGAGCTTCTAGTTGTTCCCTGGTAGGCGGTAGTAGAGGAAAGTCATTGAGATTGTGGTTGTGGGGCAGGTGAAGCCCCTGCTTCACTTCTTTGGTTTCCTGGCTGCCATTGTCGTCCCCTGTAAGGGCCTCTGTATTGGCCTCTTCCTCGGCCACGTCTGTTCATACCCCTTTGAAACTTTTCTGGATTAGGAAAGGACCAGTTTTTTGAAGGCCAATTCCTACTGAATCGGGGGGGTTGAACCTGGAGGAAATCTTTCACAGTATGAACTGATTTTGCTTTTTCTTCGATGGTCTTTAACACATCCTTAGCATTTGTACCAAAAAGCTTGTTCTTTTCCAAAGGTGCATCCAGAAGCTTTGCTTTTACATGATCTGGTAGAGGTTGATCTTTTAACCAAGCATGTCTACGAATGACTGCCCCTGTCATAGCTGCCCTACATGAAGCTTCCAGTGCATCATATCCACACTGCAGGAAGTGATTGCTTACTTGCTGAGCGTTATGTACAGCTTCCTGCTAAGTCTTCCTGTCTAAAGGATCAGGAGTGGCTAATGTTTTTTGTAAATCTTCTAACAGATAATCCTGATATTGCAACATATGAAAAAGACAATTTAAAGCTCTCATAGATAAGGTAGTGGATGTGTAAACCTTTTTGCCCCATCTCTCTAATGACCTAGCTTCCCTGTTGGAGGGCAAAGGATTTTTTGAGGTGGAGGCTGAAACTCCTTTAGGCCCCTGTGAAATAGTTTACAAATCAGCCGTATGGGCCCTGAATAAATGGGAATGAGTTTCTGGGACCCTGTAATACCTGTCTGGCTTGGCTGGAGCAGGAGGAAGAGAATCAGGGGTAGCACTAGAGTCATTAAACAAATCATCCAGAACATCAAGTACAGGAGGAATAGCTAAGGGCCTGTGTTGAGGCTTCTTAAGGAAAGTCCCAAGGCGTTTCCTAGAATCAGAATATTCCTGACCTTGCCACTTGAAATGTTCCGTCATGGTGTGCAGCACTTCCCCAAAAGAAATATCCTCAGGAGGGGAGGCCGAGGGGATGGAATCTTCTGCATCCGAGTCCTCATAGGTCTGGAAGAGCTCTTCCTGACTATCAGAGTGGACAGAGCCCTCAGAATCTTCATCTGAAGGAGTAGGGTCAGAGGGTTCAACCCGGGGCCTTTTATCAGGAGGAGGCTGGGATCCTCTCTCAGGATGGGCCTGTGAACCTCTAATCATGGAAATTAAATCAGCAGCCATGGACATAATTTGTGTCTCTGGAGTCGGCTGAGGTAAGGATTTAGAAGTAATATGCTTTGTTTTGCTGGCTGCCTTAGCCCTAGAGTAGGCCTTAATAGACATGGCCATAGGGGGCCTGGTGGCTCCACGTGCAAGAGTGACCTTGTCTACAGTAATGGTCTCGGGCATTTCCTCGGTTTCGGTATCCGGAGGAAAATCTATAACTAGTGTTGGAGTAATGTCTGGAATCTGACTCATCGGTAATGCGGTGTCTTCAGTTCGGAGCGGTGGAGAGACCGTCTCAGAGGGAACCGGAGCACTCGCGCTAGGTTTTGGCGTGGAGTCGGTGGTAGACGCGGGCCGAGGATGTCGGTCCCGGTCTTTTCGCTTTTTGGGAGTTTGCGATGTCGGAAGATCCGACGGCATGGTGTAAGCAAAATTATCGCCGAAAAAATCTTCAGCGAACTCCGCCCGGCGCCTGAGAGTACGCTTGTTGAAGCGAGCACAGGCTACACAGGCCGAGACGTCATGGTCTGGGCCCAGGCAAGGGAGGCAGTAAGAGTGGAAATCCTTATGAGGTATTTGTTTACCACAAAAAAGACAATTGTTAACTTTTTCAGTAATTTCTGACATCGGCTGAGGCAAGAAAAGGTCCCCAACGGGGTACTTAGCTTTTTTGATGACTTCGGTATCGTAGAATACAGGAGCTGACCGACCGGCACTTGCGAACTGCTTCTGCTTCGGGCACCACGCGGCAAGAAAGACTGAAGAAAATGGCGTCGGCTGATGGTTATGTACTCCAGCCGCTCTGACGTCGGAGAGAAATGCGACATCAGCCGACGTTGGACCCAGACTTTGGAATCCGGCCGACTGAGGGCTGCCTGAGGCAGGACAACCCCACATGTTATGACTGCAGTTGCATTCTTGAAGGACATCATGGCAAGGTGATGAGTGAGTTATCATTTTGAAGACACTTTGTGTAATAATATGAATTGTAAGTATCATACATGAACAGATATCCCAGTTTGTTTGCTTGCAGGAATATGAAAATGTATATATCTGCCATATTTCTGTGAATATGTGTGCATGGAAGTAAGACAAAAATCAGGGGTGAAGTGTAATATTCACAGCAGAACAAATCAATTTTTTGCAAAAAGTTAATGCTCATCTATGATATGAACAGAAATCAAATACTTGGCTTATTTGTCACATTATGGAAATTAGGATATTTCTCATTATTATGCCCATATCTTTGCAAGAGAGCATGGTGATGACACATATGATGCATCATTTTGAAGCTGACAGTAAGCCCCACAACTTGCACACTGATATGTAGTCTCTGTCTGTTACAGGTTATGAGATATTACGCTTTTGTTTAATTATCAGATTATGAGAAATATAATATTAATCATATTTCTAAGATTATCTCAGTAAAGGAGCATCACACAGTAATGGATAAGATATCATTTTAAAGCTGACATTTACACAAACAAATTACTTACAAATTGCATGGGTGTGCATGATATGTTCACCAAGATATTGTGATTTGTTTTAACAAAAAGGTAAAAAAACATATGCAAAATGTTAGCATTCTTTGGAAAATATTTAATAATGACTTAGATACACAGTATCAACATTTACAGTATTAGAAAGATCAGTGTCTACTGAACAACTTTTGATTTTACATTTTCAGTCTAGCTCTTATGGTTAAAGAGTTGTGTACATTTGTTTTCTGCATGGTATAACAAATGGATTATCTGAAAAAGAGCTCAGGCTGCATTGTTGTTCTTATGGTGGAAGTAAGCAGTCAGCATTTTCTGAGCTGCTCTGGAGCGAATGACTTAATAATGTCCTATGACTTTATTAATCTGACATGTCAATGCTGCTGTCATTGACATATGTTGGTTGAGGTGTGGCTGTACAGTATGGCTACAAGAGAGTATTACAATCTGTGATGTGAGCTAATGTATTGATGGCCACTACTGCCTTTTCATTATATGCTTCTTCTATAACAGCTGTAGTAATACGCCTCCTGAGAATGGCTGACATGTTATGATACACTTTTATATATATATTGTTGGTGTATTAGAACATGTGTTGTACTGGAGCAGATCAACCTTCTATACAGTTCACATTCTGCCATCACAGTGACACTTGCAGTATAGCACAGGTGTGGCTGTGTCTACCTACCACCATTAAATGCTCTGTGACAGATATCAGTATAAATTCATACTGATTAGATGGGCACATAAGTCTTGTTTTATCCACATGTAATGCTGTGATATACACAACAATATCACATTTTGATTCAATTGCAATCTTGTGGAGTT
Source organism: Protopterus annectens (assembly GCF_019279795.1). Taxonomy (NCBI): domain Eukaryota; kingdom Metazoa; phylum Chordata; order Ceratodontiformes; family Protopteridae; genus Protopterus; species Protopterus annectens. Next base: position 664,464,841 of record NC_056725.1, read on the forward strand.
CATTTGTATGTGCAGTTGTGTTGCTATCCCCAAGGATTACGTTATATACAACACCTGCTACTCAATAGAATCTACCAGTCACAAAAACGCTGAATTTGAAAAACAAAACTGGTAGACTCAACACGACAATGGTCAGACTTTCAATATCAAAGTAATCCAAATGAAAAAGATGTCTCAAGTAAACTCCAAAAACGTAAAAACTTTTATTCCAGGACACAAGACAGATGAGCGCTTTCACATACACAATGTATGCTTCTTCAGATCTAGTTTCTTATGCTCTAAACAAATCTATAACTACAATGGATTCTTAAGTTTAGGGCACACATATACCCAGGTGTTAATCAATATGTATCAATTAAATCTATACTTAGAAATAGGAGATAATTTTTATAATATTTTTTATAGATAAAGAAATATATCACCATAATAAAAATGGAAATAAAATATTAATTATGGAATATAGGTGGGATTGAGAATTATGTCCAATAGAGTGTTAACAGAATATAATTCAGCTCTATTTCCCTTATTTCATTTTCATTTTTATTTTTATTTTTATTTACATGTTTCATTTTATTTATATATCTCATTATATGTATATACATTTTATGAGTTATATGTTAAGATATGAATTTGATCATATTGAATGTATATATGCAATATTTTTTAAGATAGCTATGGTTTTATCTATAAAATTAATTTATTACTTATAATTAGTATATATTTCTAAGCAGGCATATGTGTGCATTATTTATATGTATTGTGCAAATATTTAAAGATATGTTCAGTCATATATTTGTTCACAGCGCTAAAGTTTCGAATAAGTAATAGCTTGATTCTAACATATGTTCATTTTGATAGCTAGTATTTTGAATACTATTATTTTAATCAATTTTATTTGGTTGATTACTTCACTCAATTCATCTGCTTAGCTTAATTAATGAGCTGATTGAACCAAGAAAGAGTATTTAAAGATTTGTTTAGAGCATAAGAAACTAGATCTGAAAAAGCATACATTGTGTATGTGAAAGCGCTCATCTGTCTTGTGTCCTGGAATAAAAGTTTTTACGTTTTTGGAGTTTACTTGAGACATCTTTTTCGTTTGGATTACTTTGATACTGAAAGTCCGACCATTGTCGTGTTGAGTCTACCAGTTTTGTTTTTCAAATTCATATCCCCAAGGATTATTAAGGTGGTCAGCAGTACCATTGTGTGACTATTAGCATTTGTGTCAGGAAATGTTCTGCATGAGCCACAAATAACTGATCTGTTATGTGTCCTCTTATGGCAACAGGCTGTTCAAACACAGATTTGCCATGAAACACATAGAGGTACATGTTGTGAAATTGATGTAATTATGTGACATTGGTATAGTTGTATGACTGTATGAATGTGATGCATGACCGAGGTTGTATTTGGAGGTGTTTTCACAATTCATGTATTTCAATAAATGTGACATGTTAAGTGGAATTCAGAATTAAGCACAGAGATGTTTGTGCATGCCACCAGCAACACTCAGATGGAGAAAATAGATAACCTGCCAGCTGACAGTTTATCTCAAACGTCACCCCCCCCCCGTTCCACTGGTCATCAGCCAAAGTATACATGCAAACATTACTCAGTGTGCATTCTCAGGATGGGAGCTTATCTGTGCGCTCTCTATGGCTAATAACACAGAATCAATGGACCCTGAAACATCCCAGGTTGCCTATAGCATGACTTGAAACCGGACCTAGTAGACACAGTTGGATCCCTACTTCAACACACCCTCTAGACAGCCTATGCTTTCATAGAAGGGTGTACAGCAGCAGTCATCCATCTCACCTGGGGGGCCATCACATAATGCATGGAGTTACAGACCCCTACTCCTGACTGTCTTCATCTGTGAGACAGACCAACAAGTCATCATGGACCTTATCAAAAAGGACACAGGTAATCTCCCAACTGTGTACCACACCCAAATAAGCTACATTATGTCTATTGCATCTGTTTGGTGTCTTCAAGAAGGTCACCAAGGGCACTATCATGTTGCGTAACTTGACCTGACAAAGGCATTTGACACAAATCCTCACTTGGGTATTACAGAGAAATTAAGCTGGCATAAACACCTATGTCATCAAGTGGGTAGACATATGGATCGCATACATCATAAATAATGTTGAAGAGTGTGAAGTCACCTCCAGTGACTAGGTCTGTACCTCAAGATTCTGTACTAGGGCCTTTGTTGTTCAGTATTTAAGTCTCAGAAGTAAAGATTAACTTACACATCCTTTGTCTAATCAGATTTGTGGAGGACTGCAAACTGTGGACAATCACTGAATCCAAGAGGGAAACCATCTATCTTATCAGTGGGAGTAGTAAGCACTAGGTAGCCTATCTACCACAAAAGGAGTGGTTTCTAGCCCAGAAATTGTAGTTTATTGGCCCGTTTGGCCAGTTTTTCCCATCTCTTTCAACTTTCTGGTTTAAAAGCCTGCATTTGCACTTGTTTCCCACCTTTCCTGTAGCTAGTCTAGTCCAGATACAGATTTGCTGTATGCAGGACTGTTTGTAAACTTCTGAGCCCCCCCACCCCAAGCCTTTCTGTGTTGGAGAGAAGCCTTCTAGCTTATCAGTGGGAGTGGTAAGCACTAGGTAGCCTATCTACTACAAGAAGAGTGGCTTCTGGCCTAGAAACTGTAGTTTATTGGCCATTTGGGCAGTTTTTCCATCTCTTTCAACCTTCTGGTTTAAAAGCCCGTGTTTGTGCTTGTTTCCCACCTTTCCTGTAACTAGTCTAGTCCAGATACAGATTTTCTGTATCCAGGACTGTTTGTAAGCTTCTGAGCAGTGCCAAAGTCTGCTCTTCAACTTTTCCCTTAGATCTGCTAGTTCTATACTCTCCTGCACTTTTACTAGCTTATAGTCTAGCACTTTATCAACCTTCTTGTAGCAATGATTGTAGCACACAAAAGTGCAACCAGTACTAAATGTTCTACAAGGAAACAGCTCCAGTACTTATTATTAACGCTCACCCCTCCAGGCATGTCTAAAGGTCAGTTCCCTGTGCTTTCTCCTATTAACCTGGTGAACGTGAGCATTCTGAGGCAATGTAGCAACTGCCTCATGTACACTGACAACCCTCTCCTCTTACCTCCCAACACTCAGACTTGTGAAAGATGCACTTATATATCCAAATTGGAAGCCACACACTCTGTAGCCAAGATTGGAATAGCTAGTCAAGAGGAGAAGGTCAACACTTGCACCACACCATATGGAAGACATAGCCCTCCAGAACACACACCAGCACTGCCTTCACATAAAAACACAAAACCACACACCCACCTTTGCGGAGGCTCTCAATAAAAATCTACCCAAACAGCAGCGACCTCTGAGGCAGAAATGCACTTGACCACAACACAACAGTGATCATGAGACATAACTCTCCTAAACAGTGTGCCACTCAACCAAAGCCCCTAAGGCAAAACAGCATGCCCAACCACTAGTCATGTGACTCGGTAGGGAAGCACACTGATGTCCCACTCACTAGGTTGAATAAGGAGAAAGTAACAGTCAGCTGCCTGTCAGGTGCCAGGATTTGCCACATAATGCATGCACTCAGGTCCCTCAACAACAGGTAGAAATATGACTCTGTCATTGTACATGTGGGTGCACATGACCTGAGATGTACCTCCATAGACTAAATGAAAAGAGACATGGAGGGGATGTCGGATTATGTAGCCCAGGTAGGTATGACCCTAGCCCTGAGCAGCATCTACCATCACATGATACCACAGTACAAGCAGAAAATGATTGATTTCAACAAGTGGCTAAGTTTCTGTCATTCTAAAGGGCTCTGGTATCTGTCTGCCTGGGATGGCATGATTGACAGACCTCGATGCTTTGTCAGAGATGGCCTGCATTGTCACCCCTGGGCTTCTGGATACTGGCCAAGGCTCTCACCACCCCTATAGTGCCTTTTTTAGACAGTGTTCCAAAGATCAAATTACCACTGTAACAGCTACAACAAATGCAATCTGAAGGTCATGCTGCTCAACACTAGAACTCTAAATTTCAAAATGAACTCACTCGAAACACTCCTTAAAATGGAGAACATTGACATTTGTGCTGTAACAGAGACCTCGTTTGAAGCAGCAGAAAGCACCACTGCACTACCAGGTTATAACTCATTCCACACCTTTCGGCCCCAGAACTTGGACCAAAGCTCCAAAGGCGGTAGTGTTTCCATATTCATAAAGGATGATCACACCTCCAGATTGGTAGCCCAATATAATGCATCAGAGATACTTCAGGTGCAGCTAACATTGGGTAAGACAGTGATTCAGGTCATAGCCTGCTATAGGTCCCAAACCATGTGTCAAGACTCACACTCCACATTCCTAAGCACCCTGGAGAATACTAGGGTCCAACTTAACACTCTCATACTGAGAAACTTCAACTACTCTCCATTAACTAGGAAAACTACTGATGTAGCAATACACTTGCCCAACATTTCCTGGAATTCATTAATTCCAATGCTCTGGACCAGCTCGTTCTTACCCCCACTAGGGGTAACAACATCCTTGACCTGGTCATTACCAACATGGGCGGCCATTGCTCTACACCAGTAGTCAACTCCTCCCTGGGTAGATCCAACCACAAACTAATCACCTTGGAAATCCACATCCATCCCACAACCACCCCTGCAAAGGTAACCACCAAGAAAACTTCTCCAAAGCTAACTTTGGGCTCCTAAAACCAGAGGTGGCTAACTTCATGGCACCCATGCAAATGGAGAATAGTTGTATGACCACCAAATCATACACCAATACACTGTATGAACACGTACACAAATGCATCAATCTCACCATACCCAATAGAACCAAGACGCTCTCTTCCAAAAAATGAAGTCAATTTGGTGGTCCCCTACCATAAACAAACTCTACAACAGAAGGAATAAACTGATGTGGAATAAGGTGAAGTCCCAAGACTGGGAAAACTTTCTTATCAGCTGCAACAAAAAGTTTAGATCTCTCATCAAATCCTCTAAAGCTAGCTATGAAAACAGAATTGTAGCAGATAGTAAAGGCAACCACAGGGCCTTCTATAATTATGTAAAGAAGCTCCATGGCAATACCCAGATGTGCTCTGAGCTACTGCACAATGGTACCTCTTATACCCAGCCAACAGATATTGCCAATATACTGGCCGACAGATTCAGTGCCAACTTTACCCCTCTCTCCCCCCAAAGGACCACTCACAATACTAGTAGATTGCCAGGTACCCAATATTACTGCTGCACAGATTAAAACAGCACTGTCCAAGGCCAAGAATACAGCTTCTATGGGACCTGACAATATCCCTGGCTGTGTTCTACATGAACTACAGAGTGAACTGGCACCTCACATGTGTGGCCTGTTCAATCACAGCCTCACCTCAGGTGTTGTCCCTACTAAAAGGCACACTGCTATAGTCATCCCTATCCACAAAGGAGGAGTGACTACAGACCCTGGGAACTATCACCCCATTAGCCTGATGAGTCTGATATGCACAGTTATGGAACACATCATCATGAAACTAAAATCAAGGCTATAGGGAATCTCCAAACTCTGGATCCCACACAGTTTGGTTTTATGAAGGGTAGATCATGCCTGCTGAACCTGGTTGACTTCTTTGAGTCAGTCACTAGAGCTGTGGATGAAGGCAAGGTGGTTCATACAGCCTACCTTGATCTGGCCAAGGCCTTTGATACCATTCCACACTCAGGAATCATAGAAAAACTCACTAATCTAGGCATCAACCCCTATATCACTAGGTGGGTTGCAAACTGGCTCACAGATAGAACTAACAGTGTGAAATCAGACTACTGACCAGTCACAAGTGGAGTCCCATAGGGTTCGGTCCTGCATCCTCTCCTGTTTGGTATCTACTTCTCTGAAGTCCAGGCCAACATGAAGGGACTCTGACTGACAAAGTTCACAGATGACTGCAAGATGGGAGCTATTGTTAACTCCACAAGTGATGTTGACATCCTACCGAAAGGCCTCATTGAGACCAAGAACTGGTGTCAGAACCATGGCCTTAAGCTGAATGCCAAAAAATGTGTCATCATCCCCTTTGGGAAAAACCCAGTTCCCATGAATTACCACATCGATGGTAGTTCACTGAACACTGATGGCGTTATAAGAGATCAGGGAACACAGGTTGACAGCAACCTCTCTTTTGACCACCACTTTGCCACTGTGGTCAAAAAGTCCTTCTATGTGGCACATTTTATTACTAAGGGTTTTGCATCCAGGAAGAAAGAGGTAATTGTCTCCCTCTACTCTTCCCTCATTAGGCCAATCATCGAGTACAATGCCCCATTTGACATGTACCTCACTAGACACCTGCAACAAATGGAGAAGACAAAAAAATACCTCACAAAGAGGATCCTAGGTCTTAAACACTTGTCCTACATGGACAGATTCAAAAAAAACCCAACTACTCTCTGTCTCATATGGTCTACTTAGAGGTGATCTCTGCTTGACTTACAAAGCCATGTCTGACCCAGATCTGTTAGAAATGCTACATCTAAAGAAATCCCAACCCCTCCACACCACATGGTCCAGAGACCTCAGCCTCATTACCACAATCAACAGAATATGATGGAGGGACAGGTTCATAACCCAGAGATTGCCCATGCTATGGAATAGACTTCCCATACATGTCAAACAGAGCACCTCACTGGCCCTCTTCAAGAGAAGGGATCACTCCAGTGGCTCTACTCAACAGAGGCACTGGTAACTAAGGTTGGGTAGTATGATGCCGGGGTAATCCTATGGGCTAGGCTTGTAAAGGCTCCAGAGCCATTAGCCTAGTATACACCTATGAACCTATAAGATTAAGATTGGTATAATGCAGACAGCTTCAACACACACAAATGATTGTTGCCAGATGAATAAAAATCATTGGGGGATTAGTTCCTTTATGAAACAAAATGCACATGCACATGCTATTTACAATATAGACAGCACCCCACTACAAGCAGACCAAGTGATATGTGGCCTGTGTACTGAGATAAATGGTATCTGGAAAGTCCACCAGCATGTGCCCAAAGTGGTGACTAATCCCTTGTAAGTAGCACAAGTCCGGAGTATGTGCATGACATCTACTTCATAGGGCATTATAGTCCCATTGTTCTCATCCCCTCATTACGCCAATAATTGACTGCTATACACCCTTTTGCATGTACCTTGCAGCACATCTTCCAGGGATGAGTTACTCATGTATAGCACTTTTGCAAAGTGAGATCCCACACATCTTATCAACCATGCCTAAGTATTTTTCTTGATGCACAACCATTAGGAACTGACAGGGCAGAACTCCCTTCAAAATGTTATACAAGATGCATGTGTGATATGTGTTCCTGTGATGCACACAGGAAATGAATAGCTGATTGACAACATTGATGGCATGGGTTACATTCACGAATATGTGGATTGTGGCATGTATATACCATACAAACCAGTCAACTAGCCAGGGTTGCTCATAATTTCAACTACAGGTATAACAGTGTCCCTCTTAAAACCTCTGAAAGATATCAGTGTTTGAGGAAGACGTGCTTGATTTCTCTCATAGATTTCTGACAAATTATGGCAAGTATGTGCAAGTGTGTTCTTGCAGGACCATAACTCACAATTTCATATTTTATGTCAGTGACACTGATTAATGGTGGTATTCTTCTGATATTGTCCATGATTGTGTGTGATTCTGTCTACTGGTCTCCATGAGCCTGTTGCTGTGTGTTCTGCTTGGCTGAGACCTTTGCTGATATTACATTCATATTCAAGCAACTAATTTTTCACATCTTCACAATATGCACCTACCCCCATTGTATATACTGTCCTTGATAAATGTCCTCTGGAATGATCACATCAGGATGCTTATTTCACAAGTATCTTCCCCATTGATATGTCAGCTTGTGTGATGGTCATATAATACACAATAATTGTGTGATGATATGACTGTATCCACAAAGGAGGTGTAAATAGCAGTACTTATTCTATCATGTAGATATGTGATTACTGGTCATACTACAACTGTCTTGTCTTTCTGGTGCAAATATCTGCTGTACATTACCATGTTTCACCTGTCCTGTTCCACAGTGTTTATTCCTACAATTTATGTGTGCGGCCCTTTACAATACACATACTTCACTAGAATAATTATTTATAATGCATTCTATGTGCCCTTACTGATCACTACAAAAACTGTTATTCAGGATGCCTAAAATAGGTTTGCACAATACTCTCAACTGACTACACTTCCATATAATGTGTTACAACTGTAAGCATTGCTTTATATTATACCCTGGTAGTCATTGTTTCTGTCCACGCAATCCTGCAGAACTAGTTTGTCCATAGGTAAACAAGTTTGCATGTGTCCAGGTGTTCATGCTACTTTACACAGTTTTTTGGATGGTAACACTGTTGCTGACGATGAAACTTGCTTGTTTTCATGTAAGAGCAATGCATGGCATGCATATACAATTAGCACTGCTGCCCATTGGGCTAACATATAAACTTCATGTAGGATCTGCGCTAAGCCTACACAGACCCCAGGATTCACTAAATTAGTCTTACACGGAAACGACAGTCTAAGAGTAAGATGGCAGTACGCCATGCATATTAATGAGGGTGCGCTGCCTTAACTCTAAGGCTAACACGGAGCATGCACAAGTGCAGGGGGCATGTCGGACTGCAGAGCAGACCAAAGATCTACGCCCCTGCAAGTCTCTCAATTGGGAAAAGTCAACTGACATGAGTGAGTCTGCTCAAATGTGTACATACCCAACACTACACTTCCCCACATTCTAAACTCCTGTACAATTATAAAATGTAAAACTTTTATTTTTTTTTTAATTATTCCTGATATAGCTGCCTGCATTTGCACACGTTTGCGCAGGTTTGCCCATTGCCTAGCTACAGTTAGCAGTTTAGACATCGAAGAGGATAATAAGAAACTTATATGCAAATTAAGCAAAATAGTGTAGTGGTAGAGCCTTTGCACAAAGAAGAGGCATTCCCGGTTCAAGTTCCACCACTCCCCTTTCTATTTTCTGTTTGAAATCTGTATATAAAAATAATTCCTGACATTTATCATTTAAATTTTAGAAAAAAGCATTGAAATGGCCTATGTAGTAGTGAACAAGTTTTATATATATATGTATATATATATATATATATACATATATATATGTATATATATATGTATATATATATATATATATATATATATATATATATATATATATATATATATATATATATATGTATATATATATATATATATATGTATATATATATATGTATATATATATATATATATATATAAGAAGGTGAAATTATTATGCATACTGATGAATGCATAAGTAACGTATCTTAAGCAATGTGAAGCACTGCTAAGCAAAGTTTACCAGTATTGAGCATATTTAAGTATAATTGCTCATAGCTTAGCCCTGCTTTAACTAGCACAATAGCTTTGCGTGGAGCTGCGCATCGTGCAAACTAGCGCAAACAGAACATGTTTGCGTGTAGCTGTGCAATGCGATGCAATGCAATGCAATGCTATGCAATGTAGCATAACATCGGGCAACGTTGGGCAACGTAGACCACCGTAGAGCAACGTTGAGCAAAGTTGAGAAAAGTCGGCTAAACACAGCCACACCTCCTAGCCGGTCTGGCCAGTAGTAAAATAAAAAGCAATGACAGGCCTTGAACCTGGGATACTGTGCACCATAATCACAGTACTGAACCACTAAGCCATGACAGCTTTTCATAAGCATGCACTTTCAACACACACATACATATCAATGGAAGTTTACCCATTGCTAAGCAAGTGTGCCTTCAGCTGAGTTTTTTCAAAACTGGCCAATCACAAATAAGTGCTGGAAATTATGCATATTTAAGCTCCATAAGTGGGAATACTTGCCATAACTGTTCGTAGCTCCCATCTGCAGGCAGCAATGGTTGGTGCTGGAGAGGGCTCTCATTTTCAAGCGCAAAGTTGAGGCATTGAGGAGTCAAAAGTAATGGTTTGGCTCCTTGTCCATAATCATGAGGATAGACTCATGAGGTTATAATACCAGGGCACCCAATACAAAGCGGAAGCCTGGGACAGTCTAGCTCATGAACTCACCAGTGTCACAGGTGTCCCTTGGACTGGTGAGCAGGTCAGACATCAACACACAGACCTGAAGAGATGCAAGGTGGGTTAACTGGACCAGTGGATCCAGGAGGCCCGTGAGATGGAAAATGCCCCACTACTGAGTAAGTAGCCATGGAATTAAGTATGTAAGAATTGCTATTCTAGTCTATACTGTGGATAGGTATGTCTCAATATCACTTCATTGACTTCACAGCTGCAGGTGTCCGTGCTGCAAATCAGCAAGCTTATGCAGGTAGGCTGCTAAGCCTGCGCCACCAGGCAGGTTAGTAATTATCCAGCTTGTACTGTTATGTAAAATAAATGAGAGAGCCTCTAGAAAAGTATTATAAGTCTTTAATAAATCTATAATTCCTTGAGTGTGTCTGTGTCATTTTCTTTGATATGTTGTTGTAGTCTTGCATTATAGAAATAGTACTGTTACATTAAGCGCTGTTAACACACAGTTGGGTAGGCTTATATAAAGTGGATGAAGGGAGTGCCAGTAGCTTTTAAGCATATTTACAGTCCTCAACTGTTGGTTCATGCCCAGCATGTACAGGTTAATCTGGCACATGAGTAGCTTGGTATTGTGTTCCCCAGAAATGTCATTGTGCTGGCAGAAATGTAGGGAGCTGTTAACATATAACTGATAATTTCACCTAACCATATCTAGATAAGTATAGGAAAGTAGAGCTGTCAGTGTACCATCTCAGCAGTAGTGTGTCTGAGCAACTCACAAAATATGTAGCAGTAGCAATGGCATCCCGGACAGTCTGTATGTCAGATACAGCCCATGTATGTAAAGATCTAGCAAAACCCATTTCCCAATTTAAGGACATTTGGGTAGTGTAATAATACATGTAGGGGACATATAACTGCAGTTAATAGGAATGCAGTGTAAACGAGAAGGATATATAAGTCGCTAATGGAGCTTTCGTTTTCCACCCTACTGTATGCGCATAAAAAATGCAATTCCACACCTCAATGGGTATGTCTAATCTCAAAACATTTGTTGGGACATAAGTCCTATTGGTTTATAAATATCTGCATTTATTTCGATGCATGTGCCCTGTTCAAATACCACAATATTGGTGGCCTGTTGCCATCAATTAAACCTGCATGCTGTTGTAATGTCCACTGTTGTTCTATATATGCATGTGTCATGCTTGCTGTTCAACTGTTGGAACTTTGGTGTGTTGGGTTAATGGGAATACTTCTGCATGCTGTTATAACTATTGGGAATGCTGTTGACTGTTACTAACCCATATTTTCATTAAATCCTCCTAAACATAGAACGTATGGGAAGGCCAGTCCCAAGGTACCCACCTGTCCCACCTCATCTGGCGATGGCACCTGGCACCAGCAGGTCCGGTGCCCAGCCTGGGACCTCCTCCTCCATTGGCCCTGTGCCACCTTTGGGTGGAAGCACTGCAGGGGATGGGGCTCCCCCCCCCATGCAAGCGTGGGCAGATGAGGGCCACCTATCACCCTCCGAATGGTCCGGGCTGTGGTGCGTAGGGAGATTGACCGTTCTGTCGCAGATCCTCTACACCAGCTTGAGGCACGAGTGGTGTGACTCATGGGTGAGCCTGCCCCTCCTATGCAGCCCCCAACTCAGCCACCCTCTGGGCTGTGGAGGTGCAGTGGTGACTGCCCATGGGTAGGGATCTCAGTTCCACTGTTGCCATCTGTGGGCTCATGGGCTTGCGATTTCCAAACATCCTTCCCCATCATTGGTGTTCACCCACCTCATGTGTCATATTCTGCCCCTGTATGCATCTTGTTTGTCTTGTCTGTTTACCTCCCCAACCTACCTCTACAAATATACCTACTTCCCCTACCCCACATTCCACTCTCACCTGAAAAAAAAAAGAGCAATCTGCTCCCAAAAAATAATTACACCCCATACATAGCTGCCCATTTTGCACACATGTCCGCTGGACACAAAAACTGATATTTAATTGGCAGTACAACATACTTTGTCCTCACCCCTCTCTCAGGGGTGGAAGGTTTCATATTTCCCTCCAAATTTATTGCATATGCACAGCTGTTGCTGATAAAGAAATGGGCAGCTATGGACCTTCCCTACACCCATCCTGTACATCCTGAGCTGTTTTCCCTACTGTCTTTCCCTCTTTGTGCCCCTTTCTCACCACTTTCCTATTTCCTCATTTTCTTTTCTTTCAAAGAGATGAGCATGGGGGTTAGCGGGAGTAAGCACTATTAAGCAGTAGTTAGCAGGATTGCGCGAGTGTGCGCTTGTTTGTGCTTAGCTAAGCATCGCTAAGCATCATGCAAACCCGCTCACAACTGCTTAAAAGTGCCTTAGTCACTCTGTATGTCAGGGCCCTTGTTCTGCTCAGCAGCAAAATAAAACACCTCTGTCAGTCTTGAACCCTGACCTTGGACACACTAGACTGCATGAAGTACCACTTAGCCATGGTAGACATACAAGTTGGTGCTGAAATAAATATATCATGCATCAGAATGAGTGAATGTAAAGGAAAAATAGGAATGCCATAACACAAAACTTGTTCTGTGAAACTTTACCAGCAGTTGTTCTGGAATTGCATTACATGACTGTGATAAGAGAACCAGCCATTCTAGCAGGAAATAATGTTACAGCAGCACTTTGCAACCCACACACAGTATCATAGCAGGGCAAACAGTGGCATATCTGATTAGGGCAGGGGACATACATCCCAACTGTGACTACTTTTTAGGGATGCCCCTGATTTTGAAACATATGTTAGCTGTGTCCATCTGAATCCCTCTGAAAAGTACTGATGTTAGGCAGAAAGGTGGGGTATTACACTTAATGAATAATGGCAATAATAAGAGTAAGACACTGCTTGTACTTCAGAAAAGGTGTAATAATCCATGTGCACTGGTTCTCTCCAAGTCTCCACTTACTGTCTCTATTATTTTGAAGGTGTACCTCACTTTTACCTACCTTTCTCTGACTCTGTTCAAATATGTACATGAGTGTTTCAGAGGCCATTGAGAGGCAGAAACACACAGGCATGTCAGCTTTTCTGCTGTTACACACTGTGCAAATAGCTTTGGAAGGAGTTTCACAAGCATACCCATATGTAGGAGTACAACACTGAAATACCAAAGGATGTAGCCATGTACTGGTAGCAACTTACTGTAACAATGCCATTGTACCAGTGCTAAAAAGACCTGTGCATTGCATAGACAAAGAATAACAGGCTAACATCTGGCTACCATCTGGATAGGTCCACAGTTGGGAGCTATGCAGGCAGACTACTTGCCTTGATAAACTAACAGGTACACAGCAACCCTTTAAGTCCAGCAAGATAACATTCACACAATAATACATAATGCTCTTTGAATGTCTGCATCCCTACCCAAATGTACAATATACCTGTGTGTTCAGGGTCTACCAAGGATGTAGGTAGGCATACTCAGTACTGGAATTGTCCAGTTTTCATGAGCAGCCTGTGCTAATGTCAACACTAAAAAAGCACAAACTGTTCAGAAGTGAGTACATTAATATTCACAGTATAGCAGTTCACAAACAGTTCATGTGCCAAAAGAATACATCTCAATAACTACTTTTGTATGGCAGTTAATTGTATAAATAGAAAAGAAACTGCATATTCCCATGTATTTTGTGTTAGCATTTGCAGGGGTGAGTACAATTCTACACTGACAAGTGTGCACTGGAAGTGGCAACATTCAGGTCTGAGTACAACATTTAAATCACTGGCTACACCCCTAGCTTCAGATATAAGAACTATACCAACCTTCTGACTTAAACAACTGTATCCACAGCAAACAAGTATGAGCCCCACTTTGGAAAGCTGAAAGGGTTACGCCTACCTGACTTAGCAATTTATACCATTGGGTTGCTATGACAGTGAGTACTGCAATTACCACACAGCAGGCTGCATGCAATTATCAAATGGTGGCCACCAATTGGTGCAGAGGCCATCACATGCACATGTGCAGATACCTATAAAAGCATGCCGTACTTGCTGCCCACACATGCAATCACTCCATTGCAGACACTGAGAGAAAGAGACAGACAGAGAGAGAGAGAGAAACATTAACAGCAAAAGCAAACTCAAAAGCAAAAGGAACATGGAAATTAATACCAACACATACAAAGGAAAGGTATGCAACAGATATGTATTTACTGGCATGTAGTGGATGTTTTTGAAGAGTACTCTACATACTTTGAAACATCCATATGCGGCAGCAGTACGCATCTATGCACAGATGTCCAGCATAATTACTGCCATGGACAAATCAGTGTGTAGCTGTGTGCAAGGGGACATAACTGTGACATATGCAGCTCAGCATTAAATGTCAGACATCTGATCCATGTTATCTGTGTTCTGTACAGTAGTGTGGACAATGGCTGTTTGGGGGAGTAGCGCAAACAGCTATATAAACATGGATGTGACAGAGAAACACATGCATGATAGTCATATTAACGTGTAGCTTAGTATTGGCAACTGCTGTACCAGGCTAGTATGCTAATCTAGCATTTGTAGCTATATACATACCCTCTAATATTACTGTGTGCTCACATGTGACATCTGTTCATGTTGCAGCAAGGGCCAACAGGTCAGCCGTGAGGTCCATGGACTTACAACAGTGTGGACCTTGTGTGTGTATGGCACACACATACGGAGAGATATATATGTGTCAGATATATTAACATCTGTACATGTGCATAGAGCATGGGACATACTGCAACTGTATGTGAAGGGTGGACATATATATGTTGGTGAAGGTTGTTCTGTGCATATTTGTATGTAGGTTGTAGTATGTGGCAAACAAGACAGCATACAGTGCTGGTATATGACATGCGGTGGTTAAACACTGTGGGTGTGATTTGTTAAGTATGCAATGTTGCAGCCAGTGAGGCCTGCTAAAGCTACATGGGCTGAGAACACCTTCAATGCATTTCTCACAAGACTGTGTGATATTATTACATTACTGTATACCTCACATCCTTTGCATAATTGATATTCCCACCATGAAAGCTGGACTGTATATGTGCCTATATGTATATGTACACCAATGGATGTGTATAGGTTCATAGGTTCATACTAGGCTATCTGCCCAAGGGCATTTACAAGCCTAGCCCATAGTTTTGTGGCTTACGCCACCCCTTTAGTATGGGGAACTATACCCATTATTTTGCTGTGCCTCTGTCGAGCAGTGACACTGAGGTAATCCCTGGGGTATATCTGCGATCTCCCATCCATTGGTCAAGATTTCTCTTGAACAAGGCCAGCGAGGTGCTCTGCCTCACATATACCGGGATTTTATTCCACAGCATAGGGAGTCTTTGGGTGATGAATCTATCCCTCCAGCACGTCCTATTAATAGCCGTGTCGAGGTTTAAGTCTCCCGCCCTTGTGGCTCTGACGGATCTAGATTTTTTGAGGTGAAGCATATTCATCAAATCTGGGTTTGACATGGCCTTTTATGTTAGGCAAAGGTCACCTCTGAGCAAGTGGTAAGCGACTGAATAGAGCTGGAGTTCTTTCAGTCGGGCAGCATAGGACAGATGTTTGAGACCCTTTATCCTTTTGGTGAGGAACTTTAGTGGCCTCTCCAGCTGCTGCAAGTGTCGGGTCAGATACATTCGAATGGGGCATTGTACTCAATCATTGGTCTGATGAGTGATGAGTATAGGGAGACTATGACCTCCCTTGATCTAGATGAGAATCCCTTCATGATAAGGTGGGCAATGTAGAAGGTCTTCCTAACTACTTTAGCTACATGGGTGTCGAATGACAGACTACTATCAACCTGGGTCCCCAGGTCCTTGATAACTTCTTCTGTGCTCAGTGGATTGCCACCTATTTGGTAGCTAGGGGTAACCTTGTTTTTCCCGAAGGGTATGACTATGCATTTTTGGCATTTAACTTTAGGCCATGGCTCTGGCACCAGTTATCCGTTCTGTGAGACCCTTCTGAAGGATATCTGTGTCAGATGTGTTTTCTGCTATGGCCCAGTTTGCAGTCATCTGCAAACTTTGTCAGCCATAACCCTCCTGTGTTTGCTTGTACTTGGAAAAGTAGATGCCAAACAAGAGTGGGCCCAGGACTGAGCCCTGTGGTACACCACTTGTGACAGGCTTTGAGTCTGACATGGCACCAGCAACTCTGACCCTGTGGGTTCTGTCACTCAGCCAGTTTGCAACCCATCTTGTGATGTATGGGTTAACATTTAAGCTGATGAGTTTTTCAATGATACCCGAGTGGGGTATTGTATCAAGGCCTTCGCCAGATCGAGGTAGGCTGTATGGACTGCCTTTCCTCATCAATGGCTTTGGTGACTGTTTCAAAAAGTCAACCAAGTTTAGAAGGCATGATCTGCCTTTGACAAAGCCAAACTGGGATGGATCCAAAGTCTGCAAATTCCTATGTCTTTATTTATGAGGTCCATTATGATCTTCTCCATGGCTTTGCAGATAAGGCTTGTCAAGCTAATGGGCGTAATTTCCAGGGTTGGTGGAGGCACACTTTGTGAAGTGGGACCACAGTTGCAGTGCGCCACTCCCTGGAATGCATCCAGAGGTAAGACTATGATTAAACAGCTGTGCTAGCTGTGGGTTTAATTCCTCGTTGAGTTCGTGGAGCACACAGCCGGGGACACCATCAGGTCCCATGGATGCTGTGTTTTTGCTTTGGAGAGAGCAGTTCTCACTTGGGCGTTGGAGATGTTTGGGGGCTGCAATCGCTTATAGATATCTCTCCTTTGGGGAGGGGAGAAGTTTGCACTGAACCTGTCAGCCAGTATGTTGGCAATGTCTGTAGGATCAGTAATCTTCACATCATTTTGAACTAGTTCTGAGCATATCTGGGAGTTTCCTCCCAGGTTTCTAACATAGCTAAAGAAGGCCTTATGATTGTCTTTTGAGTCTTTAGCTATTTTTCTCTCAAAATTTGCTTTGGATGATTTTATGAGAGCTCTTAGTTTTTACTTATAGTGATCAAGGGTGTCTTACCTTTTAAGGATTTTGCTCTATCTTGTAGTAGCTTCCTCCTTTGTTGTAGAGTTTGTTTATGGCTGGGGTCCACCAGACTGGACGCTTGCCTTTGGTACAAAGAGTCTTTGTTTTGCTTGGGATTGCCTTATCCATGCAGTCCTGCAGGTGCTGGTAGAAGGCATTTGTAAGTGATTCAGCGGCTTGAGTACTGTTTTCTGCTGGCTCGGGCCTTAAAGGAGACCACACTAGTCTTTAGAAGTGTGAAGTCGGCTTTCAAGAAGTTCTTTACTGTGGTCTTTTATTTCAGGTGGGGTGGGATGAGGACCTCCAGTGAGATTAGTTTGTGATCTGATCTCACCAGTGAGGGGTATACTTCGGTGTTGAACATTGTGCTCCCATGTTCGTGATGATGAGATCAAGTATGTTTTCTCCTCTTGTGGGATGGTGACTAGTTGTTCCATGGCATTTGAGTTTATGAATTCCAGGAACTTTTGGGCTAGGGTGTTTGGGCTTGAGTAGTGTTCCCAGTCTATATTAGGGTAATTGAAGTCACCTAGTATGATAGTGTTTGTTGATACATTTATCCCTCTAGTGTTTTCAGGAAGGCCATGTGAGGTTCCTGAGTTTGTGAGGGTGGCCTGTAACATGCTACAATTTGCAGAGCAGTCTTGCCTATGGTTAATTGCACCTGGATGGTCTCCGATGCATCGTGCGTTGCCACCAGTCTTGAGGTGTGGGTGTCCTTGATGAATATGGATACCCTCCTTTCTTGGTATTGTCCGGATTTTGGGTCCGAACGCATGATAAGAGGTAAAACCTGATAGTGCTGGGGTGCTCTCAGGAGCCTTGAACCAGGTTTCTGTCACTGCACAGACATCGATGTTCTCCATACTGAGAAGGGCCTCGAAAAGTGCATTTTGAGATTTAGACTTCTGGCATTGAGCAGCAGTACCCTTAGTTTTTCCTTTTTTGTGTTCTAGGGTGGTAGGTTTAGAATTTGAGCCTTGCCTAAAAAGGCACTATGGGGTGGCAAGTGCCTTTGCCAATATCCGAATCCCAGGGTGACAGGTGCAAGCCGCCCTTGCGAAGCAGCATGGCTTGTCCAGCATGTCATCCCAGGCAGACAGACATTGGATCCCCTTTGAATGACACCAGAGTTTAAGCCAATTGTTAAAGCTGATCATCTTATCTCTGTATTGTGGCATCATTCTTGGTGAAGGTAGGATACTGCTCAAGGTCAGGGTCATACCTGCCTGGGCTACATAATCAGAGAGCTCCTCAATGTCTCTTTTCATGTAGTCCAAGGAGGTACGTCTCAGGTCGTATATGTATGTATGTATATATATATATATATATATATATATATATATATATATATATATATATAGAGAGAGAGAGTGAGACAGATGCCTGGTGTCAAAGCCATGGCCTCAGGCTCAATGTCGAAAATTGCATTGTCATCCCTTTTGGTAAAAACTCGGTACCCATGAACTACCACATAGGTGGTAGTCTACTTAACACCGAAAGTGTGATAAGAGATCTTGGGACACAGGTGGACAGTAGTCTCCCCTTTGATGATCACAGTGTCACACTAGTCAAGAAACCCTTCTATGTGGCACACCTCATCACAAAAGGCTTCTCATCCAGGGAAAAAGAGGTCATTGTTCCCCTCTATTCATCACTCATAAGACCCAACACCCCTTTTGGTATGTACCGCACAAGACATCTACAACAACTGGAAAGGCCACAGGCATACCTCACAAAGAGGATTACCGGCCTCAAACAGATGCCCTATGCAGACCGTCTCACAAAATGCCAGCTTTACTCTGTCGCATATCACCTACCCAGAGGTGATCTTTGCCTAACATACAAAGCTATGTAAAACCCAGAGCTGTTGGACATGCTCCACGTAAAGAAGTCCCAATCCCTCCGAGCTACATGCTCTAGGGACCTAAACCTTGTCACCACAATAAACAGAACATGCTGGAGGGATAGATTACTATCTCAGAGACTTCCCATACTCTGAAACAAACTACCTATCTCTAGCAAACAAAGATCCTCAGTAGCACTCTTCATGAATAATCTTGATGATTGGATGGGAGATAGGTAATATACCATGAGGATCACTTCTGTGGCTCTGCTTGACAGGGGCACAGGAAATTCATTTCTTTGGGTGGCAAAGGCCAGGGTACCATTTGGCTAGGCTTATATAGGCCCTAGGGCCAATAGCCTAGTACCTACCTATGAACGTATACACACCCACATGTACTTGTTGCAATACATGCTATGTGAGGTTGACTGAGTGTGATGGTCAATGTGTAGGTGAATGTGTCAAAGTTGTGTATATGTGGGATAGCCTAGTGGGAAACTGTTTCTGACATGGTGTTTTGTGTCCTAGCTTTGATCCCAGCAAAAGATGTGTATGCTATTGCAAGGCAGAAAAAGCAGTATGGCATATGGTCTGACGTAGTCCCTTGGTGTTGACTGGGGTGTGTCATTGGAGGCTAAAGCAGTACATGCATACCTATTGATTGGCACTGCTGGTGAATCCAATTCCTGTATGAACAGTAGTACTACCTGAAGCTGTAGGCCTAAACAGCACAGTATGGTGTATGTCCACATAGCTTGGAACCACTGTTTTGTGTGTTCCCTGTAGTCTTCACAGATTACATATCTCAGGCTTAAGGCTTTGTAAGTATTGACACACAGTCCTGTATGGTACACACGTAAAGCTCATCTGGGTTGCCATACCTTTGTGTCTTGTAAGTATGTCTGATGTGTGTGTGGGTATGCCTGTAACATGCCCTCTGTTATATGTGTGTTACAGGATATACGTGCGTATCTAGCAACATGTATAGTCTAGTACAGCAGTATGCCACCCATATTCATGAATGTGCACATATATTAGGCAGGGGTTTGCCATCAACAAGTAGTGTGGTATAATGGTAATACTGTAACTGGACTATGCAATCATTGCGATGGAGGATATATTATGTTATGCATTAGCTTGATCTATACCTTCTGTGGCTAGGTGGTGCATTGTGTCGCATACAGTGTGCCATGTACTGTTGTATATTCTTACATACTGATTTCACTTTGTTGCTGTGCAGAACATGGTGTAATATACAGAGTATGCCAGGCACTGTCAGGCAGTTGTGGGGTGAGTTCTGATATGTGGTATTGAAAGTGTGCATCCTCTGACAGCTAATAGGTTGCTATATATGGCAGTTCAGTGATATCTGTACTCTATAATGTTAAGTGTGCCATATGACTTGCTCAGACATATTGTTTCATTGTCTTCCAGGGAATCATGGCCCACTGTCGCAACCCGAGCTATAGTAGTGCTGAGGATGACATCATTACAAGCAGTCTGATCCAGCACTATAGAGTGCTATTCTCAAGAACCAGCCAGGACCAGCATGAGCTGAATGCACTGTGGCAAGATGTTGTCCGTAGGGTAAATGACATAGGCATGCATAACCAGACATATAAGCAGGTACGCCATCACTGCAATGATTTACTTAGACATGTCCGGCAGCATGCGTCTGATGTCCGTAGACAACAGCTTGCTACAGGTGGTGGGGATACCATCCATCCCCCTTCACCAGAGTGGAGGAGTTGCTCCTGAGCCTGGTGGCTCTTGGCCACCACCAACAGTAGCAGACATGTATCATCATGGAGGTTGGAGTCACCCAGCAAGTTTACATGGACCGTGCAGGTAACATGGCATATCTGTAGACTACTGTTACCTCTATTGGTAGATCATGCATATGTGAGATGTGTACTGTGTAGTTAGAAGATGTAGAGCCTGGTGTTGTGCAATCCTGATCATTTGGAACATAATCTGTAGGCCTGTGAATGTAAACAGTTGTACTACTGTAAGATTGCTAACCCACAGTAGCAATGCCACAGTTGCTGCCACTGACAAACTGTCTCATATCCTTGTAGGTCCCTCTGGTGCGACAGCAAGGCAGCAGACCCATGCTGTTGAGTGTGTTCTACATTTATTGTTGCAAATAAAATGTACACGTCATAGGTAAGGTGTAGGCCATGTACACATGTAACACACCTACGCATAATGCATGCTGTGCATGTTTGCTGTGAGACTATGCACATCTCAGTAATGTGATTAGCTGCCTCAAACACATGCAATACATAGAGCATCTCAAACAAATGTGGCTACACTGTAGTGGCCATTGGATAGGCAGATTTGATACACATGCACACAACATTCACAACTATGTCATACACAAAGCATGTTAATATGCTTCACAAGACGTATTCACACACCGTCTGTAAAGTCACACTCTAGTATCCCAAAAGTCATCCACACAGCACACATAATATACCTGAGGGGTAGAGACCTATCATGGGCCTGTGAGACACTCTTCCACACACAACACATTCATGTTTGGCAATGCTCCTTATTGGGCACCTTACAAACCCATGTAACATCTGGCTGTGAAATGGTGGATGTAGCCATGGTACTGCAGTTCAGGTACAGCATGATAGGTGCTGGTCTGGCACACATTAGTAGCCTTGAGTGACCACATGATGCTGCATGATGATGGCTTATGGTACTACATCCCACCCAGTTATAGTAACCACAGTACCACACAAAGCTTTCATTGCTATACACCTTAATGTTGTGTGTGTGCATACATATGCACCTGCACACAATATGCATAGCAATCACCATTTGCACAAACTGACACATATATGTCTTGTAATGCTATTGTGTCAAGGTCACATGACACACATTGGGTATGTGTGATGTTAAATGTTGCAGTTGTGTTGTAGCATGCCATTTCATGGCTGGCACTGGCATGTCCACAATATGTTCTACACTCACCATAACTACTGTACATTGGCTATGTGGACCAATGGTATTCCAGCAGGTATACATGCACCACTGATCCTGTGTGTATACACAGCATGCATGGGCTAAACCTGTGTCCACAATTATCTGCTAAAGACACAGATTCTCTAATCAGAACTGGATATCTATGTGACACACAGATACACATCCAGCCATGGTATGTATACCTGTGAGTGATGGTGCACAGGACAGTAAAGAGCTTTTAATACTTGCACAGCAATGTTGTGTCCATGTATACATTGCATTCCAGGGTGAGGCCAATCACCGAACAACAACACACATCCATCAAAGCCATGTATACTGTTAGTAGCAAGGACTGTCTACACTCGCACTGCATGCTGTTGAGCAATACATGTCCTGCATGCTGACATGTGTGATATGACTGTTTGGCTTGTGATACTGTACCCCACCATCAACTGCTATTGAGTATGTTCTGGATTGCTGGTGGTGTGTGTGAGCGTATGTGTGTGTGTGTGTGTGTGTGTGTGTGTGTGTGTGTGTGTGTGTGTGTGTGTGTGTGTCTGCTTTAGTGAGGAGTGTATTTGTGTGCATGTGTGCATGTGATCATGTGTGCATGTGTGCATGTGTGCATGTGTTCTGACATCATGTACAGGTCGTAAAGTGTGTTTCCTATCTTCCTCTCACAGGTGCTGAGGTTGGGCTGGTTCACTGCAGCAGGAAACCTGATGTCACTGACACAAATAGTGATAATGAGGATAGGTGTGTTGAGGCACAGGCATGTTTGCCAGGGTCTGTTGTTGGGCCACTAATCGACAGTACACAAGTGTCCACCCCATCCATGCACACAGTCATACTGCCAATACATCCATCATCACCAATGCCCTTAGCTGAGGGACAGTGTACAGTCGGCAATGGCCAGGACAGTGTGGTATCTATGGCACATGCATCCGGACACAGCAGCCATAGCCAGATGCCTGGAACGGTACCACATAGACAGATGTCCAGGGGTTCTCATCGGAGCACTGCTGATCATCATGCCCCTGGCAAACGTGCCACAGGTCTTACAACCTCACGCATGTTCCAGGCTGTCATGGCGGCATGGGCATGTATGGAATGGTACACCAGACAGGGACTAAGGGCACAGAGGGCACATAACACCAATGTAATTGACAATATCCGTGACCTAGCAGGTGCCATCCATAATTACACTGAGGTCACTGATAGATATTGTGTTGAGGCATTAGATGTCCTCCGCAATGTCATGTCCATGTGTCAGGACAGTGTGGGACAGTTGAGACGTTGACATGGACGTATGCCAGCAACATCAGCAGCTGGCAGTCACCGTGGATGTCCATCAAGTCACAGCTGCTCCCATAGTGCCAGTACCAGCCCCAGCAATGTTGGGGGTGGGCTGTCCATAGACCATCCTAGAAGACCATGTGCACGTGGCTCTGGCCAGTCCCAGCAGGGACCTGGATCCAGTGTACATATGTCTACCTCTGAGGATAGTACCCAGTCTGGCTTAGTACCTGGCACTGTCTGTAGCACCCCTGCCAGGCACAGATACCGTATCCATGGCTAGAGATGGTGATCTGTAAAGCCTGGCAGGTACAATCTGTGGCTATCCCACAAATCACCGTATATGGCAGCCACATGGTGGAACTGTGTGGATTCAGACACACGCACATAAACCAGACACCTAGGGCTAACACATACCCGCACACATTACATCCACATTGGCCCATACCAGTACTCTTGGCCCTCACACACACATACACACACACACACACACACACACACACACACACACACACACACATACATGTTGATTGTATGGCTCAATGTAGGCCTCTGGCAAACCAACAACACACCCTGTGCATATGATGAAACCTGTGCCACCTCCTGTTATCTGTAACATTGATGCAGGAACAAGCTAACATGGTGCTGATGCACAGGGTGACTTTATAGCAGTATAGCAATGTTAGCATGTTGTCAGGAGTAAAGTGTAATGATATCCTTGAAGGTGTAGCTGAGCAGGCATGATGCATTAAAGCTATGATTGTCAATGTAGTATTTTTACACCAGTGTTAATTCCAATAGTGTATTGTCCACCCACATGCCACTTGGCTGATGTGTGTAGTATTGGCAGCATGTGTTAGAGAGTGGACAGTACGTGTGGGATGTGTGCAGCACAGATTTGCAGGTGTACATTTGTGAAAATGGTGGAGGTGCACTGTCTGCATGTACGTGCATAGTGGACACATGTGCAGGGTGACATGCCCTGTATTACACAGTGTTAACACTCCATAGTTTCTATTGGTGGCCAGTATGCATTGTATTACACACATTTTGGAACTTGAGTACACGTGTGTATGACATGGTTTGACACTGTGCTGTGGGTGATACTGTTACTATCTGTCATTGGTTTGCATTCTGGTAGTATACATAACCTCAACAGCCTGACCATAAACAATCATTAGATGAAATCTTGACAACTGACACACAGATGTAGGACACACAGCAACATTTGGATCCTTCAGGTACTATAATATGCCAGTAACCAATGGTATTCACCTGTACCCATTCCTGGGACCACTCCTGTTTGGCATATAGCTCTCTTAGGTACAAGCAAACACAGCAGGTATATGTTCATCCACATCTGGAAATACATACTGTGGGCTATAATGCATTCTCCAGATGACACGCACATCCTCCACAAGGGTTTCATACAGACAGATACCTGTTGTCAAACCCATGCTGTAAAGCTATAAGCCAACTAAAGCATAGTCATCCACTTTTACAAAACATAGTATCCCCACAGTACCACATAGGTAGTAGCCTCCAACATGTTGAACAGGTACCGATGTGTACATACTGCCAAGTGTTACATCATCTCTCCTTTGGTAATCACATTTCCAAAGGTATTTTGAAATCCCTCGGTGGATCACATAAGCAATAAGGGGTCTGCATGCATATCCACAAAGGTTATTGTACACCTATAATGAATAGCCATCATTGACAGACTTTGCTGTGTTTGAATAGGTCTGAAATATACCTCAGGCATAAACTCTCACTCACTATTCAACAGAAACCGTAATGAGTGTGTGTGACACGGATGAACTAGGCCAGGGATCACTGCAGTGGCTGGGCTTGTCACAAGCATACAGATGTGACCTAAGGTCTGGAAAATGGCAGCACACTCTGGCAAAGATAACAGATGTGTTCATGGAGAAAGCAGGGTTCCCACCTATGAAATAATTGAGGTCACATGTAAGTATATGTATTTGCCACACAGCTACCTGACATGTGCAATGCACATGCTGTTGTCATTGTGATATGTCATACAGTAGTAAAAGCAAAACCCACAACACATTGACCAACAGTGTCACACGCGCACACACACACACACACACACTCACCAAGTGCAGGATTCAAACCCCTACCTAACTACTTTATGATACTAGAGCAGTACACATTAACACAATGTGCTATACACATTACTGGGAGTTTTTATTTCCACAGATATATTTGTAGGATGGTGACATCATCAGACTTGACAAAGATGAGTATACCACTTTTAAGGTGTTTCAGTAGTCTTCAAAAAGGTTGCTCCTCTCCAAGGAGACACACACACACACACACACACACACACACACACACACACTCTCAAACAGTTGGCAAATGTAGGATTCAACCCCCTATCTAATTACTTTATGATACTAGAGGCGCATGCATTAATATGACGTGCTATACACATTACTAGAAGCTCTCTTTTCCACAGGTATATTTGTAGGATGGTGACATCATCAGACTTGACAAAGATAAGTATACCACTTTTAAGGTGGTTTAGTAGTCTCCAAAAAGGCTGCTCCTCTCCAAGAAGATACACACACACTTTCATACAGTTGTCAAGTGCAGGATTCAAATCCCTACCTAACTACTTTATGATACTACAGCAGCACGCATTTACACAACGCGCTATACACATTACTGGGAGTTCTCCTTTTCACAGGTACATTTGTAGGATGGTGACATCATCAGACTAGACAAAGTGGGTTACATTAGGTGACATTAGGTGGGCTACATAGAAGGAATTTCTAAACACTTTGGCAATGTGATCATCAAAGGAGAGTTTACTATCTACCTGGGTCCCCAGGGCCATAATTACATTCTCCGTACATACTGGATTACCACCTATGTGGTAATTTGTGTGCACTTTGTTTTATCCAAAGGGGATGACTATGCATTCTTTGGCATTCTACTTGAGGGCATTGTTTTGGCACCAGGTATCTGTCTCTGTAAGACCCTTCTGGAGGATGTCTGTGTCAGCCAGAGAGTCGATTATGGACCACAGTTAGCAGTCATCTGCAAACGTGTTCAGCCATACTCCTCCCATGCTTGTCTGTACCTCTGAGCAGTACCTACTGAACAGGTGGGGTCGCAGGACCAAGACCTGTGGGATGCCATTTGTGACTGATTTAGAGTCAGATATGGCACAAGCAACTCTGAACATGTGTGTTTGATCTGTGAGCCAGTTGGCCACCCATCCTGTGACATAGCTGTTAATGTTCAAGCTGGTAAGCTTGTCCATGATGCCAGAGTGGGGAATGGTGTCCAAAGGCCTTAGTGAGGTCCAGGTGGGCTGTGTGGACTACTTTCACCTCCATATATGTCCTTGGTAACTGTTTCAAAGAAGTCAACTAGGTTTAGGAGGCAGGATCTGCCTTTAACAAAGTCAAGTTGGATAGAGTCCAGTGTCTGGAGGTTCCCAATGTCTCTGTTTATGGGTTCCATGATAATTTGCTCCATAACTTTGCAGACCAGGCTGAGTAGGCCTATAGAGCAATAGTTTCCAGGTTCTGTTGTGGCACCCCCTTTGTGGAGCTGGATGACTGTTGCTGTATGCCATTCTTTGGGTACATAGCCTGTGGTAAGGTTGAGTCTGGACAGTGAATGTAGGTGAGGGTGTAGTTCCTTTTGGGGCTGGTGTAAGATGCATTCTGGGACACCATCCAGTCCCATTGATGCTGTGTTCTTAGCTTTGGAGAGGGCTGTTTTTACCTGCATGTCTATGAAGTCTGGGGCTCTGCATTATTCTGGGATGGACACAGGCCCTTTTGGGGGTGATGGGGGGGTCTGCACTGAGCATGTCTGCCAGGATGTGGGCATTGTCAGTTGGTTCAGTGTATTTTTTGCCATTTTGCAGTAGCTGACAGCATATTTGAGAGTTGCCACCTAAATGTTTGGTATAGCTAACAAAGGCTTTGTGGTTGTTATTCTTACATTCCTTGGCAATTTGTCTTTAGAAACTGGCCTTGGATTATTTTATGAGTGATCATTGTTTCTTCCTAATAATGATCAGTGATGCCTTTCCTTTTGTGAAGTTTGCTCTATCATGTGTTCATTTCCTCCTTCTGTTGTATAGCTTATTTATGGGCAACGACCACCAGATTGGTTTCTTATTTTTTGGAGGAGTGCATCTTGGTTTTATTTGGGATGCCTTGGCCAATGCATCCCTGTAGATGCTCATAGAATGCACTTGTAAATGATTCAGGAGATTGTATAGCATTATACTATGGCAAGGGGGCTTTGGAACTTTCCACTTTGGTCTTGGGAACTGTGCAGTTTGCTTTTGAAAATGTCTTCACACTGGTTTCCTTGACTGGAGGGGGGGGGGTGTGGATGTCCAGTGTGATTACTTTATGATCTGATATTACCAGCGAGGGGTTTATCTCTGTTGTGGAACACTGGTACCCCATGTTGGTGATGATCAGGTCCAGTATGTTGTCACCTCTAGTGGGCGTGGTGACCAGCTGTTCCAGGGCGTTTGAGTTTTTAAACTCTAGGAAACATTGGGCAAAGGACGTTGTACATGAGTAATTCTCCCACTCAATGTTTGGGTAGTTGTAATCTCCTCATATAATGGTGTTTGGTAGGACCTTTATATTTTCCACTGTTCTAAGGAATACTGAGTGAGGTACCTGAGACAAGGTAGGTGATCTGTAGCAGGCTACAATCTGATAAGCAGCTTTGCCCAATGTTAGTTGCACTTGCATGGTCTCCAAGGCCTCATGCCACTAATCTGAAGGTGTGGGTATCCATAAGGTAAAAGGATACACCACTTCCTTTTGTATCTTACTCTGGGTTTTGGGGCCGAAGATCAGAAGGATTGTGAGTATTTTACGTGGAGCATGTCCAACAGCTCTGTGTTTGACATAGCTTTGTATGTTAGGCAGAGATCACCTCTGAGTTGGCGATATGTGAGAGAGTACAGCTGGAGCATTTTGAGACAGTCTGTGTATGGCATGTATTTCAGACCACTAATGCTCTTTGTGAGGTATTTCTGCAGGCTTTCCAGTTGTTGTAGATGTCTTGTGAGGTACATAGCAAAAGGGGTGTTGTACTCCATTATGGATCTAGTGAGTGATGAGTAGAGGGGAACAATGTCCTCTTCTATTCTGCATGAGCCACCTTTTGTGATGAGATGTGCCACATAGAAGGATTTCCTGACTACTGTGGGGATTTGTTTATCACAGGTATGTCCGCTGTCCACCTGTGACCCAAAGTCTCTTATCACACTTTCAGTGTTAAGTATACTACCGCCTATGTTGCAGTTCATGGCTACAGAGTTTTTACCAAAGAGGATGACAATGCACTTTTTGGCATTAAGCTTGAGGCCATGGCTTTGACACCAGGCATCTGTCTCAGTGAGGCCCTTTTGTAGGATGTCCACATCTTTAGTATTTACAATTATGGCTCCTAGTTTGCAGTCATCTGGAAACTTCATTAGCCACAGACTTTCCATGTTAAAGTTTACTTCAGGGAAGTAGATACAAAACAGGACAAGACCCAGGACTGGACTCTGTGGTACTGCACTCGTCACTGGTCCAAAGTCATACTTGGAGGCTGCTACTTTCACAGTGTGCGTTCTGTCAGTGAGCCAGTTGGCAACCCATCTTGTGACATAGTAATTTATACCTAGTTTAGTGGGTTTATCTATAATTCCAGAATGGGGGATGGTGTTGAAAGCCATGGCAAGTTCTACATAGGCTGTGTGAACCACCTTACCCTTGTCTACGGTTCTGGCAACTGCTTCAATGATGTCTATCAGGTTTAGGAGACATGATCTGTATTTTACAAACTCAGCATGGTTGTGGTCCAGAGTCTGGAGATTACCAATGTCTTTTTTTATAAGTTGTATGATGATACATTCCATGGCCTTGCTGAGCAGGCTCATCAGGCTAATGGGGTGCTAGTTCCTGGGGTCCGTGGTGTCTCCACCCTTGTGTAGTGGGATAACCATCACTGTGCACCATTCAGCAGGCACAAAGCCTGAGGTGAGGCTATGACTGAACATGGTACGTCGGTGTGGTGCTTGTTTGTTCTGTAGTTTGTGTAGAACACATCCTGGGAAGTTATCTGGTCCCATGGTTGCTGTGTTCCTGGCTTTGGAGAGTGTTTTTTACCTGTGCAGCTGTGATAACAGCAACTTTGCAGTCTTCCGTTATAGAGATGTGCTCTTTCATGGGTGAGAGGGGGTAAAATTAGCACTGATCCTATCTGTCAGGATGTTAGCAATGTCAGTTGGGTCTGTACATTTAGTGCCATTGAGCTGTAACTCAGAGCAGATCTGAGTGTTGCCATTGAGATTATTGACATAGGTATAGAATGCTTTGTGGTTATCTTTAGAATCTGTGCTGATTTTGTTTTCATAACTAGCTTTGGATGATTTTATCACGGATCACAGCTTCTTACTGATGTTGACCATGGAGCTCCTCCACTCATGGGATTTTACCCTCCTTTGCAACAGTTTCTTCCTTTTGTTGTGCAGTTTGTTTATGGCAGGGGGACACCAGATTGGCTTCCTTTTCTTTGAGGATAGCGTCTTTGTTCTGTTAGGGATAGCACAATGCATGCAGTCATGTAAGTGCTTATAAAGTGCAATTGGGAAGGATTCAGTAGTCATAACTGTATTGTTCATCTTCATGGGTGTCCTGCAGTTCAGCACTTCTGTCTTAAGAAGCATGAAGTTGGCTTTGGAGACATTTTTAACATGGTTTCCTTAATATAGGTGTGGGTCCAGAATGTGGATATGTAGGGTAATTAGCTTATGGTCAAATGGGACCAATGAGGTGCTGACTTCAGATGTGGAACACCGGTCATGCAGGACAAACCAAACTCCGTAACCAACACAAATAACCACAAAGTGAGCTAAATGCTACTCTTTGCCAGAAGTCTCAACCTCCAGATGCACACACTTGAGGCACTTCTAATTATGGAGAATATTGATATCTGTGCAGTAACAGAAACCTAGTTCAAGGCTCCAGACTGCACACCAGCACTACCAGGATACTACTCATTCCATACCTTCCAGCATCAGAACCTGAATCATAGCACATATGGTGAGGATGTATCCATATTCATCAAGGATACCTACACCTCTATCTACATGCTCTCTACAGGATATGTACCCATAGAATGCTGCACAGCAACGTTCTTCACACTCCACAGGGGTGGGGCCACAAAAACCCCTTGGCATTCATGATCTATGAGCCTGACGAGTGTGTTCTGCAAGGCAATGGAGCCAATCATAATGGAAGTCAACAATACAGAGATTGGAAATCTTCACACAGTTGAGCACACCCAGTTTGGCTTCGTGAAATGCAGACCACGCATCCTGAACTGGGAGGATTTCTTTGACAGTTACCCAGGCTACAGATGATTGAAATGAGCTTAACACAGCCTACCTATACATAGCTAAGGCCTTTGACACCATTCCCCAGTCAGGTATCATAGATGAACTCACCAATCTGGCCATGTATCCATACATCACAAGAAGGATTGCAAACTGGCTCACAGATAGATCCCACACATTAAGAGTTGCTGGCTACGTCAGACTCTACAACGGTAATGACTGGTGTCCCCCAGGGTTCAGTCCTGGGGTCCCTCCTGTTTGGTATAGACTTCTCAAATGTACATGCTAACACAGGAGGGTTGTGGTTGACTAAGTTTGCGGGGAACTGTAAAGTGTTTGTCATAATAGATTCCCCAGAAGACAGACATATTCTCTAGAAGGGACTCTATGAGACAGATGTGTGGTGTCAGAATCATGGCCTCAAGCTCACTGTGGAGGAATGCATAGTGATCCTCTTTGTTGAAAACAAAATACCCACAAACTACCACATAGGTGTTACCCCCTTAAAAATGACAAGGTGATAAGGGATCTGAGGACACAAGTAGATAGTCATCTTTCCTTTGACAACCATGTTGCCAAAGTGATTGGGAGATCCTATGTGGCCCACCTAATCAACAAAGGGTTTGCATCAGGATCCAAAGAGGTAGTGTTGGCATTCTACTCTTACGTCATTGAGTACAGTGCACCATTTTGGATGCACTCGACTTAACATATCCAGCAGCTGTAGAGACCACATAGGTACCTCACCAAGAGGATTACTGGCCTCAAACAGTTGCGTTATGCAACACAACTGGTAAAACTAAATCTGTTCTTCGTTGCATACCGCCTACTCAGTGGCACACTCTGCCTAACATACAGAGCCATGTGCAACACATAACTGTTAAACATGCTCCATCTACAGAAAACAACATTGTCACTCTACACATTCCAGGGATATGAACCTCATCAGAACGATGAATACAACATGCTGGTGGGATAGAGTACCATCCCAGACACTTCTCTTACTGTGGAACAGAGTCCCAATGTACATGAGACAGAACCCCTCGCTGACACTCTTCAATTGGAACCTTGATGAGTGGATGGGAAACAGACAATTCATGCCAGGCATCACATCAGCAGCCCCACTAGAAAAGGGCTTAGCGTACTAAGTATTAGAACTAGGCCTTCGGAGACTACCCAATGGTGTGGTGAAAGATGCACAACTTGCATAGGCTGATATATGCCTTTGTGGAGATAGGTTCATAGGTATGTAGTAGACTATGTGACAGGTACATGTCTACAAATAGTAGATGTGTACTTCATTGTACAGTCATGTTGTACAGCAGGCACATGGACCACATGCACTGCAATGCTTACAGATACTGGTGGCTGTTATGTACAGTGGGAGAGATGTGCACCTCATGTCTTTCGTGCCACCGGGATGTGTGCTGGGTAGGACAGTCCTGGATGGCTCCCTATCATGGTCACCCTCTTACACACATCTCTGCCCATCCATCTTTGGCTTATTATACTGTTTCCCCCATATATATATATATATATATATATATATATATATATATATATATATATATATATATATATATATATCTATAATCTATAGGTACATAGGTAGGTAATAGGCTATCTGCCTGAAGGCATATATTAGTATGGCCAGAGTGTGCAGCTATCACCACCCATGGAGTTAGTTCCCTAGGCCTCTGTGTAGTAGAGCTGATGAAGTGATCCATGGTGTGACAGTTCAGTTTCACATACACTGATCAAGGCTCCTCTGGAAGAGTGTCAGTGAGGGACTCGGCTTAATGTCAGTTGGGAGCCTGTTGTAAAGCAGGGGACGTCTGTGAGTTAGTAGTGTATCCCTCCAACATGTTCTATTTAATGTTGTGATGATGATATCCCTAGAGCATGTGGTACAGTGAGCTTGGGTTTACTTCAGATAGTGCATGTACATCAGTTCTGCATTGGACATGGACCTGTCTGTTGGGCAGAGATCTCCTGAGTAGACAGTATGCAACAGAGTACAGATTGAGTTAAATTCAGTCTTGTTTCATGGGGCAACTGTTTGAGGCCAGTAATCCTCTTGTTGAGGTACTTCAGTGGTCTTTCCAGCTGCTGAAGGTGCCTAGTCAGATTCATCGCAAGTGTGTTGTGGTACTCTCTGACGGGTCTGATGACTGATGAGTAGAGAGAACCTCCTTTGACCTACATGCAAAGACCTTGTCAGTCTGTGGGAACACATAGCATGATTTTCTGACCACTTTGTGAATGTGTTTCTGGAAGCAGAGATGACTATCCATATGTGTCAATAGATCCCTTATTATCACTTCCATATTTAGGGTGTTGGCACCTATGTGGTATTTGTATGACTGTAGCTCGAGGCCATCATTTTGACACCACATCTGTCTGACTGAGACCCTTATTAAGGATGTCTCTGTTGTCCCAAACACCGATTATGACACCTTTTTTGCAGTCATCCACAAACTTTGCTAAACATAGCCCTCGTGTGTTTGACTGTATTTCTGGAAAGTATACACCAGACAGAAGGGGTCCCAGGACTGAGCCATGGGGGACAGCAGTTGTTACAAGCTTGAACAGGAGACCACAATTCTTACCTTGTGGGATCTATCTGTGCCCCAGTTGGCAATCCATCAGATGACATACATATTTATGCATAGGTTGTTGATTTTGTGGATATGACATGTGTCTGGGATGTTGGAAAAGGGCTTTTCAAGGTCTATGTGGGACGTGTGTAGCTCATTTCATTGATGTATGTCCTGGGTGACTGCCTTGAAAACAGTCTAGCAGGTTTGGGAACCATGATCTGCCCCTGACCAAACCAAAATTGGTAGGGTTGGGTGTTTGTAGGCTCCCAATAGCTCTGCTTATGAGTTCCATCAAGATGGACTCCATGGCCTTGCAGATCAGGCTTAATAGGCTTATCAAACAATAGCTCCCATGGTCTGTTGTGCACCAACACTTGTGGAGTGTGCCAAACATTGCTGTAACGCATTCAACAGTTTCATATCCTGTACAAAGAGTGAGTCTCAACAGACTGTTCAGGTGCAGGGTCTGTTTGTTTTGGAGTTCACATATGACACAGCTAGGGAAACCATGTCAGCCGGTAGATGCTGTGTTTTTAGGTTTGGAAAGTGCTGTTTAACCATTGTATATGTGATTTCTGGGTTTTCACAATCTCCAGGTATGATAATGGGCCCTTTTGTCAGTGAGAGGGGGGCAAATATGTATGAACCTGTCTGACAAGATGTTGGCAATGTCATTCATGTACATGTATTCATTTACAGTTTGCACTGACTCAGAACATATATGAGTTTACATTGATATTTATGACATAGCGAAAGAAAGCTTCATGGTTCTCTATGGACTCTTTGACAATATTTTGGCCAGAACATGGATTGGATAATGTTAGGAGTGCTCATTGTTTATTGAAGATACTGATCGGAGATTTATTGATCTTCTTTGAATTTTCAGGAGTCCAATATATTATATGGGTCTGTTTTCATATAACTGTGTACACAAGGCAGAATTGGTGAATAGTGACAAGTTTCTGGGGTAAGAACTGCAACTGCCAGACATGTGTGGCCCACTGCTGTACTCAGACATGGCCCGAGTGTGTGAGCATGCCCAGTATGGACATATATACTATGTGTGTTTGAAAAATCAAGTTGATTTTTACTTCAGGGCTCACCTTTGTGTTGTACATCAACAGGAAGCACTCTGTGTCTGCAGGGCTTCCATGAGTCACTTTGCATAGACTTATCAACATTTCTACATACAGGGGGGACAGCTATTATTTGTACATTTCTACCCAGGGGGCACACCTGATTGTTACTGTTGGTGTACATAGGATGAGGGGTTCATCTGACACTTACACACATTTGCTAGGCCTGCACTGCTATGTCAGGTACTCCATTTCAGTCTGTACTGTTGCCTATCGTACTGGCTTGAGACATACTACTGTACTACAGATCTTAGCTTCCAATTTCACGTATATTAGTTTGTGACTTCATAGCCTACTCAACTCACATCATACTGCCTGGCCTGCTGTTATCTGTCTGCATAGGCCTGATGGGAAGTTCAGAGGGCATGGTACAGCATTTGTTTGTGTTTGCATTAGTCTACAATTGTCCTGCTGTGTCTGTGCCAGTGAAATGCTGACTTGGCTTTGTGGTTCAGTACTGTGACTATAGTGCACAGTATCCTGAGTTCGAGCCCTGTCACTGCTTTTTATTTTCCTGCTGGGCAGACCTGACTGGTTAAGGAACAGTAAAGCAGGTGTGAGCGTGTTTACCTGACTTTGCTAGACTTTGCCTGACTTTGTCCAACGTTGCCCAACATTGCGTTAGTTTGTGCGGTGCGCAGCTCCATGCAATTGTGCTTAAATATGCTAAACAGTGGTAAAATGTGCTTAGCACAGCTTTATATTGCTTAAAATAGGGCAATCATGCCTCAGGTGGTGCTGCAGGGCTGCCTATGTTGGATGCACATAGTACACTCCTTATACATGTTTGAAAACAGGTAGCGTCATGTTAGGCATCCCTTTTATTGTATGTGAGAGACAGAGAGAGGTGTCATTTCCAGGGATCCTACTGAGTTAGTGTATGTGCTATGCGTTGCCTCTTTGCCAAGGCCAAGGCATACTGGGCACTCCTCCTTCTGCCTACTGGGGCAGGCTCAGGTTGTTCCTCCTCTGAGTCACGCTGTGCCTGTGCAGGCCTTGGCAATGGTGGGGGGCTGTTTGGCCCTGCCCCATGCTGTTCCTGCTGCAGCGGTTTTCACAGGATCATATTGGGTAGCATGGCACATACCATGACAATTTGGGTACATGTAGTTGGTGAGTACTGCAAGGCTCCACCAGATGTGTCCAGGCACCGGAACTGTGACTTGAGCATCCCAAACACACGCTCGATTATATTTTTTGTTTGTGCGTGTGCCTCATTATGTTGTTCTTGTTCGGGTGTGTGTGCATTTCTGATGGGTGTCATCAGCCACGGCTCCAGTGCGTATCCAGCATCCCCCACTAGGTGACTGTCAGGGATGTCCTCATTGGCAAATCTCTGGTACAGCTGCGTCAGATGCCAGATGTGGGAATCGTGATAGCTTCCAGGGCAGCCAGCACACGCATTCATTATTATGCCCTGGGCATTGCACACTACCTGGCAGTTGATGGAGGGGAAGACCTTGTGGTTGATGTAGACCCTACCCCGCTCACTGGGTGGTGCTTTGATGTGTATGTGAGTGCAGTCTATTGCACCCACTACCTCAGGGTATTCTGTTATTTGGTGGAAAAGACGCATATTGCTGGCCAATGCCTCACAGGAAATGGGGAAATATACATGCTCACCGACATGTGGTGACATGGCATCCAGGAACTGGTGCAGTACCCTGGATGCTGATGCCTGTGAAACCCCCATCATATCACCAGTTGGTCTCTGGAAGGTACCTGTAGCTAGTATTCATAGGCCAACACATACCTTGGTATCCACTGGGATGGGTTCCCTTCTGTTGGTTCTGTGTGTGAAGCATGGCCAGCACAGCTCAACAATTTGCTGCAGGAGGTCTCTGTCCACTCTATAGTGCTCCACTATCTCCAGCTCATGTAGCCCCTGGTAGTTTACCCTGGGTCTGTGCACTCTTCTCCGTCTCCTCACTGTGGGTTGCTCACCAGCATTCGCAATATCATCACCCTGAGCATCTTGCACATGTTGGCTTATGATAGCAATAGCAGCCCCTAACATTTTGTCTGACTTAAGCTTTTAAGTTTTCACTCTTTGTATACTGCAGTGTTGCAGAGTTCATGAGAAAAAACATGGGGTATGGTGTTTGCAGAGTTTAAAGTGCTGGGCTGGGCTAGTCTACTGCCTGTATAATTGGTGGATTCTGATAGTTCTCCTTGGTTAACTTCCTACCTACTTCTTCTTTTCCTTCCTTTTCCCTTTCTGTTTCCACAAGGAGCAGCGCCACGCAAACAAGCGCAAACATGCATACATGTGCGCACACAGGCTTACACAGGCTTAAACGGGTGCACACGGGTGCACACAGGCTTACACAGGCTTACAGGCGCACACACGCATGCACACAGTGTAAGCACGTGTGCAAGAAATTTCAGATAGATCCATGGCATACACCTTTGGTTTCTGGGTTTCAGCTAGGACAACTGTAGACATGCCTCTTGCAATCCTGAGCAACTCATGGCAAACACAAGCCACTCTGCTCCAATAAGCTTACAGTCTTTCAGACATACCCCCTCATGATGTCACCTATCTTCTACTCTACTACTCCCCTACTCCTACACTTACACTCTAGGGGCATGGCTCACATACCAGGGAAAATTGGGATTCACTATCCTTATCCTCATTTGCATAGGATTGCCTACTAATGCTTGGTTACATCTCTCAAACTGAGCTTCCCCCCTTAGCAACCACTACTCAGTAGCCATGTTGTCTTCAGCCTGCCATTCACCTGCATGGCAGAATAATCTTTTTATAAAATCCTGTTTGTTGCATTTACCTGTTGAGGCTACACACTCAAGTGCGCTAGCCTGTGTTACATATTTATTGCATTTTCCTGCTGTTTGTTGCAAAAAAGAAAAAACAAAAACAAAAAAATTATCCTTGTTTCCCATCTTTCCTGAACTAGGGTAGTCCAAATACAGGCTTTGCTGTATTCTGGACTTTTGGAAAGTTCCTATGTTGCCCATTTCCTTTCTTGGATAAAGGTAGGCTTCTTTGTTCACCAGTGGCAGTGGGGAGCTTGGAGCAGCCTATCTATCCCTGGAGGAGTGTTCCCAGCACAAGAATCTGGTAGTCTATTGGCCGTTTTGGGCCAATTTCTAGCTCTTTCAAGTCCCCCTGTATAAAACCCACTTTGGCATGGTTTTTGCAGTTGTTACTACTCAGCCAAGCTCCTTGTGGTCCTGCAGAGTGGTGCTAGCAGCAGAGAGGCTAAAAGAGTGACTGCTAACCTGATAAGTGTTTTTTTTTTTTTGCTGCTACTACCTGGGTGACTGTCCGATCTAGCTAAACTGCAAGTATTTCTGCTTCTTGAACTGTTTTAAACTGTTTAAAGTTGTTTTTGCACCTGCACTTTTAAAGTTTGCCCTGTTTGTTGCATTTACCTGTTGAGGCTACACACTCAAGTGTGCTAGCTTGTGTTACATATTTATTGCATTTTCCTGCTGTTTGTTGCAAAAAAAAATGATCCTTGTTTCCCATCTTTCCTGACCTAGAGTAGTCCAAATACAGGCTTTGCTGTATTCTGGACATTTTGGGAAGTTCCTGTGTTGCCCTTTTCCTTTCTTGGATAAAGGGAGACTTCTTCATTCACCAGTGGAAGTGGGGAGCTTAGAGCAGCCTATCTATCCCTGGAGGAGTGTTCCCAGCACAAGAATCTGGTAGTCTATTGGCCGTTTTGGGCCAATTTCTAGCTCTTTCTAGTCCCCCCTGTATAAAACCCCCTTTAGCGTGGCTTTGCGCGATTTTGCCCATAGCGCAGCATCAGGCAACGCCGCTTAAATGGGTTTAAACCATTCTCGGCTCCACAAAGTCTGCTATTCACTTTTTCCCTTAGAGCTGATCTAGTTCTCATAATAAATACCCTATTCCTACTCTAAAGCCTGGCACTTGCTCACTAAAGCAATTATATAAGTCAACACTAAAAAATTAAAAGCACTACACCCTCACAAACTCCCCTTGAGTACCTTGTTCCCCATTGGCCCTTTTTTCAATTATAAAGGAATTCCCAATACGATTCTAGCATGTCCAAAGGTCAGTTGTCAATCTCCTCTCTGGTCCAGCTGGTGAATCTGGGAATCTTGAGGCAATGTTACAACTGCCTCATGTACACAGACAACCCTCTCCTCCTCCGAACAAATTCCAACACATGTGAGAGTTGCAACGATATAGCCAAACTGGAGGCTAAGCTCTCTCAACTCAGTACTGGTGTAACCAGTCAGGAGGAGAAGGAAACCAAACTCACTACAATTCCAGTCTCACACAGACCTACCACGGCAGCAAACCAAACACATAAACACACAAAAACATACTCGGAAGCTCTAAATAAAAATCTGCCTAAGCAACAGAGACCTCCAAAGCAGACACACAAGCAACCGCTACCCCAAAACAAAACACATGCAACACAAAGCTCACAAAGCCAGTGAGCTGAACAGTCACAGCCCTTAAGGCTAAACAACACACCTGATACACCTGTAATAGGTGACTCTATCATCAGGCACACTGACGTCCCGCTCTCCAGGCTGAACAAGGAGAAGGTCACGGTGAGCTGCCTGTCGGGCACTAGGATCCGTCACATAACACAAGCACTCAGGTCACTCCAAGGCAAGTACAAATATGACTCAGTCATTGTCCATGCTGGTGTGAATGACCTGAGACGTACCTCCCTGGACTACATGAAAAGAGACATAGAGGAGCTCTCTGAACATGTAGCCCAGGCCGGTATGACCCTGACCTTGAGTAGCATCTTACCCTCACCAAGAATGATGACACAATTTGAAGACACGATGATCAATTTCAACAATTGGCTTAAGTATTGGTGTCATTCAAAGGGGATCCAGTGCCTGTCAGCCTGGGATGATATGCTCGACAAGCCACGATGCTTCGCTAGGGACAGCTTGCACCTGTCACCCCTGGGTTTTCGGATATTGGCAAAGGCTCTTGCCACCCCCATAGTGCCTTTTTTAGGCAAGGCTCAAAAGACAAACCCACCTCCATAGGTATCACAAGGGATAAGAAACTAAGAGTAATGCTACTCAATGCCAGAAGTCTAAACCTCAAGATGCATGCACTCAAAACTCTCCTTAGCATGGAGAACATCGATATCTGTGCAGTAACAGAAACCTGGTTCAAGGCTCCCGAGAGCACCCCAGCACTACCAGGTTATACCTCATACCATGTTTTTTGGCCCCAAAACTTGGACAGAACCACAAAAGGAGGGGGGGTTATTAATATTCGTCAAAGATACCCACACCTCCAGGTTGGTGGCACAGCACGAAGCATCAGAGACTATCCATGTACAAGTAACAGTGGGTAAAACTGCCTTCCAGTTTATAGCCTGCTACAGACCACCCTCCCAAACCCAGGAACCCCACTCGGCCTTCCTGAGAACACTGGAAAATATGAAGGTCTCTCCAAACACCATTATATTGGGCGACTTCAACCACCCAAACATAGACTGGGAGCATTACTCTAGCTCTAACACCCTAGCCCAAAGGTTCCTAGAATTTATAAACTCAAATGCTATGGAACAACTTGTTACCACTCCCACAAGAGGGGAAAACATACTGGACCTGATCATCACCAACATGGGGACTCTATGCTCCAGACCAGAAGTGCATCCCTCACTGGTAAGATCAGACCATAAACTAATCTCACTAGATATTCACATCCCGACCCCAGCCCCTGCCCAGAAAACCACAGTGAAAACTTCCCTAAAGCAAATTTCACATTCCTCAAAACCGAGGTGGAATCCTTCAAAGGCCCCGGGCCTGTGGAAAATATGGCCCAGACCACAGAATCCTTTATAAATGCATTCTATGAACACCTTCAGAAATGCATGGATCATACAATCCCAAACAAAACCAAGACCCAATCCTCCAAAGGCAGGCGTCCTGTCTGGTGGACCCCAGCCATAAACAAACTATACAATAGAAGGAGGAAGCTACTACATGATAGAGCAAAATCCCAAAAAGGGAAGGTATCTCTGATCAGTATTAGCAAAAAACTACGGGCACTCATAAAATCATCTAAGGCCAGCTTTTCAGAGAAATTGCACATAACACTAAGGATAATCACAAAGCTTTCTTTAGTTGTGTTAGGAACCTGGGTGGGAATTCCCAGATATGCTCAGAATTAGTCCAAAATGACAAAAAATACACCGAACCCAAAGACATTGCCAACATCCTAGCTGACAGGTTCAGCGCAAACCCCCCCCCCACCAAAAGGGCAAATATCTATCCCAGCAGAGTGCTGCCCCCTGACATCTCAGATGCTCAAGTAAGAGCCGCCCTCTCCAAAACAAAAAACACAGCATCAATCGGACCAGACGGTGTCCCGGGCTGCGTCCTACATGAACTCCAAGAAGAACTAAACCCAAACATAAAACTACTGTTCAATCTCAGCCTTACTACAGGATATGTACCCAAAGAGTGGCGTACAGCAACAGTTTTCCCTCTCCACAAAGGTGGTGCCGAAACGGATCCTGGAAACTATCACCCCATAAGCCTGACTAGCTTGGTCTGCAAAGCTATGGAAAGGATCATCATGGACCTCATAAATAAAGATATTGGGGACCTACAGACACTGGATCCTACCCAGTTTGGCTTTGTTAAGGGCAGATCCTGCCTCTTAAACCTAGTTGATTTCTTTGAAACAGTCACCAAGGCCATTGACGAGGGGAAGGTGGTCCACACAGCCTACCTGGGCCTCGCAAAAGCCTTCGATACAATACCCCACTCGGGCATTATAGATAAGCTCACCAGCTTAAATATAAACCCATATGTCACTAGATGGGTTGCAAACTGGCTCAAGGACAGAACCCACATGGTTAGAATTGCTGGAGCCATGTCAGACTCCAAACCAGTTACAAGTGGCGTCCCACAAGGCTCAGTCCTGGGACCTCTCTTGTTCGGTATATATTTCTCGGAGGTACAGGCCAACATGGAAGAACTGTGGCTGACCAAGTTCACAGATGACTGCAAACTGGGCGCCATAATCAACTCTCCAGCCAACACAAGCATCCTACAAAAGGGCCTCATAGAAGCAGACAACTGGTGCCAGAGCCATGGCCACAAGCTAAACCTCAAAAAGTGTATAGTCTTCCCCTTCGGCAAAAACAAAGTGCCCACAAATTACCACATAGATGGTAATCCATTAAGTACGGAAGAAGTAATTAGGGACCTGGGGACCCAAGTTGATAGCAATCTCTCATTTGACAACCACGTGGCCAAAGTGGTTAGAAAAACATTTTATATAGCCCACCTAATCATGAAAGGATTCACATCTAGATCAAGGGAGGTCATCGTGCCTCTTTACTCATCCCTCATCAGGCCCATAATTGAGTACAATACCCCTTTTGGGATGTACCTTACCAGAAACCTGCAGCAACTGGAAAGACCCCAAAAGTACCTCACCAAGAGGATCAAAGGGCTCAAACAGATGCCATATGCTGCCCGGTTAAAGAAACTCCAGCTCTACTCAGTGGCATACTGCCTGCTCAGAGGCGATCTGTGCCTGACGTATAAAGCCATGTCCACCCGGAATTAATGGACATGCTGCACCTCAGAAAATCCAAATCCCATCGAGCTACGTGCTCGAGAGACTTGAACCTCAGCACTGAAATAAATAGGACATGCTGGAGGGACAGATTCATAACCCAGAGGCTCCCTTCACTCTGGAATAAAATCCCAGTCCAGGTTAGGCAGAGTCTCTCATTGACTCTCTTCAAGAGGAATCTTGATGAGTGGATGGGAGATCATAGATTTACTCCGGGTATCACTCCTGTGTCACTGTTAGACAGATGCACAGTATACTAACCTCAAAAAAGGGCATAGCAAAATTCATTTTAAAATAGGTGGCGAAAGCCAAACACACTCTGGCTAGACTTGTAAATGCCCTAGGGCAGATAGCCTAGTATGAACATATGAACCTATTAAACATGCCTATTTTGGCTATTTTTTAATTATTTTCTGGTTTTTAAAGCGCCGCACGTTTGTGCGGTGCTGCGCTATACTTAAACATCGGAGATCGGGGAAAAAAAATAAAAATTATTTTTTATTAATTTTCAACCTATAAAAATGCCAGTGGCCTAATATTTGGCCATTGGCATGCTTCCTCAACTGGATTCATCCTTTATTTGGAGCTGTCATAGCTCTGTTTAGCTATTTGCAGAACGGTACTCCATTACCAACAGAGTACATTTCTGCAAATAACACTACTTTTCCACAGACAGGTTAGTGTTTCCTGGATCGCACATTTACCTCATTTGTATAGCTTTCAGCAGCAAATGAGGCAATTTGCATAACATAACACTGTCCGTGCAAGAGTAGCTTTAGAAGCTTTCATGCATGCCCCTGCCGGCTGTTGCTGGATCGCTCGGCAGACAAATTGGCTGCCTGCCATCTTACACTACTCTTAGACGCCATGCAAGCCTTCGTAAATCTGGCCCAGAGTTTATTAAATCCACAGGTCTATGTATATATTTCCAAATAAAAAATTTCCCTTTCCAGTATAAACTTGAAGAAGTTTGACTAACTGATTTACGTAAAAAAGTTTTATTCCTACCATCTATTGAGTAACTCAACCAGTTCTATCTAAACAGTTCCAGAATTTTGTATCAAAATTATTATTATTATTATTTATAATTAACATATATAACTTGGACAAGCTTTCTTTGTAGGTCAATTTACTTTCAATTATAGCATTCATATATTCGTATAATGGGGAATAGTGTTCTGTTCCTCTTCACTCATATTATCAACAAATTCATTTAATTTTTTTACTGATGGATAATATTAACTAGTTAACATATTTATCCATCTTATAATTTTTCATTAAATATTGTGGTGACTTTCCTTTTTCAAAGCAATCAGAACATAATACTAATCCATTCCTTTTAGTGAAATAATTTTAACATTGTTCTGAGTTTCCTTAAACTTAGAGTTGTGTGCAATGAGAAAGCACAAACATTTCCATTTTGATTTTAATGGAGTTTTAAAAACATATTTTGTAACTGTTTTAAATTGATTTTATATATGCAGAGTAAAGATTGAAATTAATTTCATTCTAAGGTAAATTTTATTGTCCAGATGAAAGGATTGTTACATATTTCTAATTTATCATATTTGGTAAGAATTTAGTAAACTCTTCTCCTGAATGGTTTTCCGTTGACTAGTGTAAGTTGACTCTATTCAGAGTATGCCACAGTACTCCTATAAGCTTATGTGAATTTTTTAAGCAATTCTTGGCTTTTTAGGGTACCATAAGAATGGTGTTAACATTTTTTCCATTTTTCTTTAAAAGTTTTTTGTCAGGTATTAAAAATAGTGAATGCAATACGTATATAATATTGGGTAATATAAACATTTTAATAAGTACTAATCTGTCCTCAAAAGTAAAATAAAATACTCATTTCATTTTTAAGAAGTAATACTTCTTCAATTATTTTTTTCAGAATTACTATTAACAATCTTAATCATATCTTGATAAATTTTTATTCCTAAATATTTTAGTTGTTTTCCTTCCCAATTATATTTATATTTATCTTTAAACTTACTATCTAGTAATTGATTTAGCACTAAAGTTTCAGTTTTATTATTAAATTTTAGCGGCAGTACTTCTTGAAAATCTTCCAGTTTCCTCATTATGTTTAGTTAGCAAACTATGATCTGCAAAAGGTATATTTTAGGGTAATAATGCTTGCTAATTGAGAACTCATCAAGTTTTTTATTGCTTCTTATACTATTAGCTAAGGGTTTGATAACTAATGCAAATAGTAAAGGGGACAAAGGACACCCTTGCTATGAGTCATTATTTGAAGTGAATCCCTGAAAACTGTAGGGATCCAATGTATGATTTTTTTTTAAATAGATGTTACTCCAAAAAATTGATTGCATGAACTATTAGGGATGTTTCTAGTGAGGAAGCAAGAAAGACAGTTAATGCTAATAAAAATGGTCTTTAGTCTAGCCACTGGTGTTTTCCATGGATATTTTTGATATTAAAAACATTTTGACAAATAACTAGTATATTTTAACAGGCAGATAAGATATGAT
The DNA here is from genome assembly GCF_019279795.1 of Protopterus annectens. Taxonomy (NCBI): domain Eukaryota; kingdom Metazoa; phylum Chordata; order Ceratodontiformes; family Protopteridae; genus Protopterus; species Protopterus annectens. Next base: position 664,509,317 of record NC_056725.1, read on the forward strand.
ACAGTTTGTAGGACAGTGGTCAAAGTTCATTAAAAAAGGATAACTATATACAGAACATTTTAGAAAAGCATGGTAAAGATGATGGTGATAATGTTTTTAGCAGTCAAAAGAGACTAGTAAAATATTTTCTTCATCAGTACTTTTTTAGGGTTTTATGTTATTTTCTAATTGATGATTTTCTTTTTAATGGGAAAGGGCAATATCAAAGCTCTAAGATTTAAAAAAGAAATGTCTTAAACAATAGAGGCCCTGACCAATTGAGAGAACTAAATGATTTCCTCTAGTACATCACATCTTTCCTGGAATCTGCTAAGAGCACTGCAAACCCCAGTTTTGTTTTAGTGTGAAGCTTGTTTCTGTTGTAGGCTGAGTATAAGCTAAGCACAGGCAATCCATATTCAAACTATGGTAGTGCATGCAACTGGTAACAGAAAGTAGATATTCTGTAGCACAGTTTGAATTGAGATAACACTTCAGTATCAATTTTGGCTTTGTGAGAACTGAAGCTTAATTAAAGGTCTAGAGTAAGACCAATATATTTTTTGCTTGATGACATTAGGGGTGATGAAGTTATTGTTGTCTTTGACAGTACAAGAAAGCTAATTTTCTTGGAGTCAAGAAGACCACTATTTGGGGGGGGGGGGTAGTTAACAAGGAGCCATTATATTTTTGCATACAAGTAACGCAGAGATGGCCTGAATAAGGACATCTTGGGACTCTTACACGTTTCCCCTACCCATGAGGGACAGTGGTACACAACTCAGGGTGAATTTGTGGCTAATCATCCATTTATACAAATTATATTTGAATATAGTAAAATATGTTCTTTGCTTTATGTGGTATGAAACAAAGGCCATCTAGGGGATCTTGGTGCCCCCACCTCTGTGCAAGGGAATGACTGTTGTTGTCATCCATTCATCTGGCATGAAGCTTGCTTTGCTACTGATATTGAATAGTTTCTGTAGGGGCTCCAGTAAGTCATGTTTAAGGCTAACCAGTAGGCAGCCTGGTATGTTATCCGGCCGAATAAATTTAGTGTTCTTACCCTAAGATACAACCTTGAGAATTTCTTCTTGGGAGATTTGGGGAATGGTGTGGGTATGTAATCTGAGAATATTGGAGGGAGAGGGGGCTGATGATTTAGCTAAATTTGTTGTCTAGTAGATTGGTTTTGTTCTCTGAATTCAAGTATGCAATATCATTTACTATTATCTCTGCATAGGGCTGGGTATTGTTTCTGAAATTTGTAACATAAAGACTTTGTAGTTATACTTTGCTGGGTGGCTATCTTTACCTCATATCTGGCTTGGTTTGATTTGAGCAAGGTCCAAAGTTCCTTATTTAATTTAGCAAGAGGTTTCTCAGCATCCTGAGAGTTAGACTTATTTTGTGTGCAATACCAGATTAAATGTATAGCTCATTATTCAGAGGACTTGCATCAGACAACAGAAACAGTAAGGAATTATAGATACCAACCACAACAGATGGGGATTGAAGCAAAACTTATATACACAGGTATGATTATTGTGGGGAGCAATGGCTTTAAAGCAGTGCTGAAGTCAGAGCAGTAAGTTATAAGAGACTGCAAAGGAGAGCACAATACAAGCTTTTCCTACCAAGAAAGTGATTAACTGAAAAAGAGATTGAATAAGAGAAGTACAATCTACAAAAGAGGCAGTGAGCCTTTTAATAAGAAAAACATTTATTAGGTCAACAGGACAAAAACTCACTGCTGAAGATAGTAGTACATTTTCTGAAAATGATGATGCCCCAAATAGCCAATCTGCCAACTAAGAATTAGACTCACAACCATATAAAGAAATCATAGAAATCACCAGAGAATGTCTGGCTTTCTTCTCTGTAGATACCAGTGCTACTCCTGCAATGAAATGCATTGATGTAGGTGCATTCCTTACAAACCCTAAAATAGTGTGTGTTCTCTTCACTTCTTGGAGGCACAACTCCTTTACAAGGCTGGATGGATGCGGTACACAAATATCTCTAGCTAAATATGGCAAAAAAATATGAAGTTTGCATACAATGTAAAGCAATATCATAAAATAATTGATGTGATAGCATCCTAATTGTTTACCTCCAAAGGAAAACATATGTTGTATACAATAAAATGTGAGTGGGAATTTTATGACTAAGAAACAAATACAATCTGTTATTGTAGTAATCTGAGACTAATGAAATCTTCCACCAATGCAGTGACATATAAATTATTGCTGAGAAAACTTCCATGACACATAGGAAATTAAGAGGCTTCCTTAGGAAATAATAGGCTGATAAACTCAAAATTTAAACAAGCGACAAGTAAATCCAAAGGAAATACTGACACAACTCCACGTAACTTGTTATAACAATAAAATCCACAATACAACGTAAAGTGCTTTTCATCCAGTCGACTGACCGGACTTCTTCAGACAAGAATGTGGAATTACTGTGCTTGTTTTAAAGTCATTCAAAATCCCTCCCATAGCAATATACACCAATCAGAATATCCACACACAATTAAGAAACTGCAGTCTCTGGTTAGAACTACAGGACTACAAACAGTAAGCCAATATAAAAATAACAACAAAAGTGTTGTGAAAATGTAAAAGCAAAATAGGCGTAAAAATCATAGCATAAAACTATACAAATGAGTTCAGTTAACCATTTTGAACATAAGTTATAAGTTAAATGAAATCTCTTCAATTTCATGCATTCTGAAGCTGAAAAGTCTCACTAGATGATTTTGGTTGTACTTAAGTTATTAGGCATTACTATTGCTATTATAGGTTTATGTATTTTATCCATTATGATTTTTATGTGTTTGTGGAAATGTTCTTAAACAACTTATAACTTATGTTCAAAATTAACTGAACTCATTTGACTGGACAAAAAGTGCTTTACGTTGTATTGTGGATTTTATTGTTTTAACAAGTTACGTGGAGTTGTGTCAGTATTTCCTTTAAATAATAGGCTGATGGTAGAATAACCTGTCCTCAATGAGTTACTGTTATGGTTAAGTACACTCAGACATGCAGCTGCATGAGCATCTGCAGATATTGTCACTTTTAACATAAACTCATAGCTTTGAGTAGATGATCATGTATCACAGTGTCTCATTACAGAGGTTTAATGATGCACCAACAACATACCAAACATAACTGGATCAAGTCTATGAAAGCATAAAGTACTATAACATTTAATATATACTATAACATTTACTATAACATAATATAACTCGAGGCCCTTCTCAGTATGGAGAACATCGATGTCTGTGCTGTAACTGAAACCTGGTTCAAGGCTCCTGAGAGCACCCCGGCACTATTAGGTTTTACTTCATATCATGCGTTCCGGCCCCAAAACCCGGACCACACCACAAAAGGAGGGGGTGTATCCATATTCATAAAGGATACCCACACCTCCAGGTTGGTGGCAATGCACGAAGCTTCGGAAACCATCCAGGTGCAACTAACCATAGGCAAAACTGCTCTACAAATTGTAGCATGCTACAGGCCACCCTCTCAAACTCAGGAACCCCACACAGCCTTCCTGAAGACACTGGAGGGTATAAATGTATCTCCAAACACCATCATATTGGGTGACTTCAACTACCCGAATATAGACTGGGAACATTACTCAAGCCCTAACTTTCTAGCCCAACGGTTCCTGGAGTTCATAAATTCAAATGCCATGGAACAGCTAGTCACTGTTCCCACGAGAGGAGAAAATATACTAGATCTCATTATCACAAACATGGGGACAAAATGCTCCACACCTGAAGTATATCCCTCATTGGTAAGATCTGATCATAAACTAATCTCACTGGAAATCCACATCCCGCCTCCACCCCAAACAAAAAAGACCACAGTGAAGAACTTCTCTAAAGCAAACTTCACACTACTCAAGACTGGTGTGGTATCCTTCAAGGCCCCTGAGCCAGTGAAAACCACAACCAAAGCTGTGGAAGCCCTTACAAATGCCTTCTATGAACACCTCCAGGACTGCATGGATCAGGCAATCCCAAATAAAACCAAGACTCTTTCCACAAAGGGCAAACGTCCAGTCTGGTGGACCCCAGCCATTTACAAACTTTACAATAAGAGGAGAAAGCTATTACATGATAGAACAAAATCCATAAAAGGGAAGTCACCCCTGATCATTATTAGTAAAAAAATACGAGCACTCATAAAATCAACTAAGGCCAATTTTGAGAGAAAAATTGCCATGGATTCAAAGGACAATCATAAGGCCTTTTTCAGCTATGTTAGGAGCCTGGGTGGAAACTCCCAGATATGCTCAGAATTAGTCCAAAATGATACAAAAATCACTGAACCCACAGACATTGCCAACATACTGGCAGACAGGTTCAGTGCAAACTTCACCCCTCTCCCCTAAAGGAGAGATAACTATCCCAGCAGAGTGTAGCCTCCCAGACATCTCAAATGCGCAGGTGAAAGCTGCTCTCTCTAAAGCTAAAAACACAGCATCAATGGGACCGGATGGTGTCCCCGGCTGTGTGCTACACGAGCTAAATGAGGAATTAAACCCGCACATAAGGCAGCTGTTTAATCTCAGCCTTACCACAGGATACGTGCCCAAGGAGTGGCGTACGGCAACTGTGGTCCCACTCCACAAAGACAGTGCCTCTACAGACCCTGGTAATTACCGCCCCATAAGCTTAACAAGTCTAGTCTGCAAAGCTATGGAGAGGATCATAATGGAGCTCATAAACAAAGATATAGGGGACTTGCAGACATTGGACCCGACCCAGTTTGGCTTTGTCAAGGGCAGATCATGCCTTTTGAACTTGGTCGACTTCTTCGAAACAGTCACCAAGGCCATTGATGAGGGAAAGGCAGTCCATACAGCCTACCTTGACCTTGCAAAGGCCTTTGACACAATACCCCACTCGGGTATTGTAGAAAAACTTACCAGCTTAAATGTAAACCCATATGTCACAAGATGGGTTGCAAACTGGCTTAAGGACAGAACCCACAGGGTTAGAGTTGCTGGCGCTATGTCAGACTCCAAGCCGGTCACAAGTGGTGTCCCACAGGGCTCGGTCCTTGGCACCCTATTGTTCGGCATCTACTTCTCAGAAGTACAGGCCAACATGGGAGGACTTTGGCTGATAAAGTTTGCAGACGACTGCAAACTGGGCACCATAGTGGAAAGTGCATCGGACACGGATATCCTTCAGAAGGGACTCACAGAAACAGATAGCTGGTGCCAGAGCCATGGCCTGAAGTTAAACGCCAAAAAATGTATAGTCATACCCTTTGGGAAAAACAAGGTAACCCCAAGCTACCATATAGGTGGCAATCCACTAAGCACAGAAGAGGTTATCAGGGACCTGGGGACCCAGGTTGACAGTGGCCTTTCTTTTGACACTCACATTGCTAAAGTGGTTAGAAAGACCTTCTACATTGCCCACCTGATCATGAAGCGATTCACATCCAGATCTAGTGAGGTCATTGTTCCCCTGTACTCTTCACTTATCAGACCAGTGATCGAGTACAATGCCCCATTCGGGATGTATCTCACCCGACATCTGCAGCAATTGGAGAGACCCCAAAAGTTCCTCACCAAAAGGATAAAGGGACTCCAAAATCTGTCATATGCTGCCAGATTGAAGAAACTCCAGCTCTATTCAGTTGCATACCGTCTGCTCAGAGGTGACATGTGCCTGACATACAAGGCCATGTCCAACCCGGAATTAATGGACATGCTCCACCTCAAAAAATCCAAATCCACCAAAACCACTAGAGCAAGAGACTTAAACCTTAGCACGGATATAAATAGGACGTGCTGGAGGGATAGATTTATCACTCAGAGACTCCCTATGCTGTGGAATAAAATCCTGATCCATGTGAGGCAGAGCACCTCGCTGGCTCTGTTCAAGAGAAATCTTGACCTGTGGATGGGAGATCGTAGGTTTATCCCGGGAATCATTTCTGTGTCACTGCTGGACAGAGGCACAACAAACTAATGGGCACAGTATTTTTTCATATAAGGGGTGGCGTAAGCCACAAAAAATTGGGCTAGGCTTATAAATGCCTTAGGGCAGATAGCCTAGTATAAACCTATGCACCTATGAACCTATTTGTTGTAACATGAATGTAGCTTGCAAGACCAGCAATAATAATGATGATATATGGAAATTACCCTATTCAGTAAAAGCTGCTTGAAGGAATTAGAGAAGTAATTGTATAAGGTAAAGATGTGTATGACTATCTATACCCGACAATCTAGAGAAGTGCCTACTGCAGTAGTAATTGATAACATTTGAGCTTTATCTTACCTATTTTGTCTTCTACTTTTTTAGAGTTTTAAAACAGCAGTGTTATTTCATATGAAAGCTTGTACTAGTTCAATGCTGGAATGCTATGGAACCTTGGATGTACAAGACATTCACATAAAGAAAGAACTGATAGACACCTTCTTATATTCATCACCTCACATGAGTAGTTGTGATTGTGTCATATTACTAACCTATTCACTTAAATTACTAAAAAATGCTATAAAGACAAATAAGTAACTGTAAACATATTAGTTATAATTAACTATATACCGTTGTCCGGGGGGGTGGAGGGATGTCAGCTTTACTCTTACAGTGACTACTCCTCCAAGAAAACTCTTACAGTTTGCATACTTCCACACACCTGCACAATCTTCTTTGGGGAGGGTCAATGTGCAGTGTATTGTGATATTAGGGTTGACATAGCCAGAAGGTACAGGGATGGATTCTCACCTTTAAAGGGAAACTGGATAAATTTTAAATGGATTTTAAAGGCAACAAACCTAGTAGTTACCTATGAACATATGGGTAAGTTCTAAAGCAGTCTTGTATCTGATCTACATTTAGACTATTCATCCAAATTGTAGTTTTTAATGAAGATCTGGAATATGACTAACATTTAGCAAGTAACTCAACAAGGTAATATTTGTCTGGCAAACTAGCTGCTCAGAATTTCCATTTGAATAGTTACCACTTGCAAGGAGGCATTCTTGATAACACAAATAATCAGTGATGTAAAGTTCTTATTGGCTCCAGACACAAATGATAGCAAATTTGTGGAGTGAGTGAATTAAAGAATAATGAATGCAATGAAACAGTTCTTAAGAGGTTGCAGTCCTGCCCCAGTCAACATCAACAAAATAAGACAAAACCCAAAAGGAAGTAAAATGCCTTGAAGCAAATCTCTAGGAAGTGCATTAAATCTGAAAAAAAATCTACTAGTGGATATCCTTTACCACTATCTTTAAATTCCTATTGAGGTGCAGTAAATGAAAGAATGCATTTAAAGAGCATACAGTAATGTAAGAATAGAAATAGCTGAAATGGCTGAGAAGTGAAAAGCAGCTGAAAATGTAGTCAGAGAGTAAAACTGCTGTGAGGGAATCTTTTTTGGTTTTGCTAGAAAGCGGTAGTAGAGAGATGTTTAGCAGACATGAATTTTATAGAGGAAACTAGGAAAAGCCTGTAGTCTTCTGCATAGCTGCTTGTGGTAGTTAACTTATTAATACCAGAAGTGTTGATAAGGTTTGATAAGTTGTCCTTCAAGTTGTTTCATTTCTCTCCAGAAAAGTTGTAGTTTGGAAGTGAGTGCATTCTATGTTTGTCTTGAGTATAATGCTTTGGTGGAAGTAGTAGTTATTCTAGTTGCTTTCGTATAATTAAGGGTGTTACACAATTGAATGCTTAGAGTCTCTTATTTCTAGGCTTTCCATGCCCTGTCTGTTTATCTGTTTTTTTGATATAAGTGGTTATCCAAGGGTACAACTGTAGTCTTGTATTCCTACTAATGTGGTGATGAACTAATTAAGAAATGGGAACAGATCCATGTTCTATTCAACTTCATTAAGGTAAGAGTTTGTATCTGCCTGTTTATGATGAGGTAAGAGTCCAGCAACTATCACTGAGGTTGTGCTTTTATTGTCCCAAATGACTAAAAGAAGATGAGAGGCCTTTATTATCACTTATGCTTTTTTGAGAGTATGTCAAATTTTAAGCATTGGTGCTTTATACTGATAATGAGTAGATCAAGGGTTGTGTTGTTTCGCATACATCTATATAGTCTGACTGGCAGTTGAACAAGTTGTTACAGGTTAAAACCCTGCAGCATTTTGTCTGTGTGATTAGCACGTGTGCCTGTTGAATGTAGTTGAAGTCAACACTAATTATACAGTATTGGGGATGCTTTTGGAGAACATATTAAGCTGACTTGCTTCATTACTGCAGGGGGGTGTATACTGCTGCATTAACTACATGTGTATATCCTCCTCTAGTAGCTTGTGTCTGCACCCAGCTGAGACATTTATCATCAGTTTATTTAGCTTTAGAGTGCTCTATGAAAGTAGGAAAAGAATGTTGTTAAATCATTAGCATGGTACCACTACATTCCTGCTTTCTGGCTTACAGTCCATGGTTCTGATATAGTTATTGCAAAAATAGTGTGAAGGGCAGAAGTCACGTTTAGTTCAGGTTTCTGTTATACTTAAAGTATGTGGCTGTTCACTTATGAACCAGATTTCTAAAGCGGTCCATTTATTGTTTAAGCTGAATGCATTCATTAATGCAATAATGCAGTCTTTAAATTCAGTTTAAGTGCAGTCTCTGGGTCTACTTTATGCGCTCGAAACATGAAAAACCCGAATCCAAATAGCGCAACACATAAACAGCGAACTGCAAATACGTCAAACGTACTAAAGTGCAAAATTTAAAACCTCGGACCGTCATAGTCGGCCAACCCACCACTCACAACACACTACCTACCCAAACACAATAAAAAAACATACATACACTAACCAAAACCCTACTTCTAACCCTAAATTAAAGAACCAAAACCCTACTGCTAACCCTACACTAAACCCCACATAGACAACTATCTATGCACTACCCTTAACCCCTCCCTAACCCAAATGTCCGTAACTACCACACACTTACCCTATGGAGCTATACCCAAACAAACTAAATATTCCCTACTCTAAACCTTACATACATTACCTACACAAAACCTTACATACACTACCTACCTAGGCACTTACCTTAACCCCTTCCTAACCCTAAGGTCCGTAACTATCACACACTTACCTTACAGAGCTATACTGCAGATGGGCCAAATATGTGTATTCGATATTTCCACTTTCACGGTTTCATTCGTTCGACATATTTGCGGTTCGCTCTTTACGTATCGTGTTATTTGGATTCAGGTTTTTCAGCTTTCGAGCGCATAAAGTAGACCCCAGTCTCCTGATAGGATAATCTTGTTTAGTAAATAGTCAGGTTTAGCCATCACTCTTTGAGCATCCCCTGGGCTTGCTTTTCATTTGAATTCACAACATGTGAATAAGGAACTGTCTCTTTGTTTAATCAAGTTATTAACCTGGCATAGTAATTATGTAGTGTGGAAGTAGCAGTAATGATATGCTGGAAAGATGACAGAATTAGTTCTGGAACTCTTTAAGCATAAAATGGATGAATGAATGCACAATCATAAATACACTGTAGGTGTGGAACCTCAAGCCCACATTGAAAGGGGTCAATACTAAGTATAAACTAGTCATGTCAATGAATACCTACAATATGGAATATTGTGGCTGGGTACTAATAGTCCTCTGGCTCAAACAATCTACTATTAACCTTTGATCTATAACTGAAAAGATATCTCAAAAAAGAAAATGTGGAGTTTTAATCTAATCATATAAATTGCAATTGTAGCATTCAGTATTAATTCAAGACTATTAACTAAAAACAAGTTGTATGAACTCAAGAAGACACAAATTTCTAGTAGAGGTTTGGCACCAACTCAACTAACCAAAGGTGGGGCACATTTTGAGGCTTAGAATGCTACTAGTACTCAACATTCAGCAATTAACCAACATAAGGGCACCATAGTGTCTTATGCGCATAAATACTAAGGGTAAAATCTTTTTAGCAACTGTTAAATTGTATTTTATTGTGTTTTAATAGGTACTAAAGCTACTGATATTAATAAAAACTGCAAAACATTTAGCACCATTTTTTAACCAAATGCTGCATAGCATAGGTGGATAGAAACAATGAGTTATTTTGGAATACATTAAATTCACTCAATGCAGCCATAAGAAGTTGGCATCATAAGGCATAGCTTCAGTATCAATAGTATACACTGTAGTGAGCAGGTAAGTAAAAATCTTTAAAGCCATTTAATGCTTTTGCAAAGTTTGATCTTACCCAGAAAGAAATCTCTTAATTAATTATTGCCTTTATAGAGTAATTTTCTAATATAAGTTTGGCAAGGAAGTATCTATAAGGAAGCCATTTGTAATATAATGTTGTTTTACTTAATTTCATAGCCTGACATTAGTCTTAGTAAACTAAGAACTATTTCAATTATACAACAAAAAGCTCACAACAACAGTTTCATGTCAAGTAAACAATTAGTTTAGCAATTATTAACGGAAACCTGACAAATGCTTTAAAAATGCAGTAATAATAATAATAATAATAATAATCATAATAATAATAGCAAAATAAAAGACTGTTAAATCAGTTGCTTGACAAAGCCAATAAAAATATAAGAACATTAAGAAAGGTGGCATAATCAGCTATGGAATCAACATATGATCAGCACATTGAATTGAATACACTTCATTTTAACCAAATTAATTAAACACACCTCTGTGTGTCAGTAGGTAGAAACACATCTTTCTTACACAAAATAGGATATAATATGCTGTGTGGGGGATAATACTAGACTGAAAAAGAAATGTATTATAAGCCAGTTTGTACATATATTGATTAGGAGAGAGCAGGACAGAAACTATGCAAGATATTGCATGCCTAAGCACCTCTCCTTGAAACTAATGCATTGGTGTGACCTCATTGTTACCCCCTCCTTTGTTTTCTGCCCAAAATAAAACAATCAGGTAAAAGAAAATTCCCTACTCTGTAGGGTAAATAAGTGGTGCCATAGATTGCAATACAGACAGTTAAGGAAAGAGCGAGAAGCAAGTAAGTAAGTAAGTTAAGCATGAATAAAGTTTAAGAAAAATTAAAGGGGAAAGCCTGTGAAGATAAATGTCAGAGCAAGGATAGGAAAAACAGAGATCAAAAGCAAAGCAAAGAGATGAAGCAAAACAGAAACAAGAGCAGAGTGCAAAAAGAAAGTGCAGAGTCTTCTGTCTCATCTGAAGTAAAAATAATAGAGGGAGAGAGTGGAAGTTATACGCTATAGGCAGGAGAAATAGTTGCAGTAAGGCAAATGGGACAGAATTCCCAAGATATACATAACTAGTCCCTCCAGCAAGTTATTAGCAATTCAGGTTAGGGTAAGTTAAACAGCAGATAATATGCAGGCAGACATTTAACAGGGCATCGAAACATTTAAAACAAGTACATAAGATTGTGATAAGCACCTCCAAACGCTGTTATAATCAGGTATTACGCTGGGTGTTAACACATCTATCTTTTCCTGTTATCTGAATGTAGTGTCAGTTCTCCATGTACTACATGAAGAGGGCAAGGAGTCAACCTTTTGTAGTTATATGCTATTTAAGGTGTTTAGTTTTAATTGATCCATGGCTATAGTCAGCTAGATAACAAAATATTTGCTGAGAAGCTTTTACAGTATAAAAATAATTGCAGGGAGACAAGACCTTGATTTTTTAGTCTCCTATGTAAGTGTGTTCTTTTACAATAAAGGAGATTATTCTCTACTGAACTGTGTTGCATGAAATTATTTTTGACCATAACAGTTTAGCACCATGAAATCTAATATTTTGAGCCATCTTTGAGTTGCTGCAGCAGAAGTCACCTTTCGGACCCATTCTTACCATTCTTGACAGGTTTTCTGTCTGGTGCTTCTGGTGTGTCAGCACACAGCTATATTTTTTTCACTTTCAGTATAAGTTTTCAATTGTTTAGTGATTTTGTTATGAGAGTGGGTTAAACTGTATAATAACTGGTTAAAAATTTATGACAGCGGGCTATATTACATACATATCATATTAGAGAGGGATTTAATCACAGATACATATTTCGTATGCGAGTGGGTTTAATCACATACCTGTGTGAGAGTGGATTTTAATCATAAGTAACTATGCTCATTGTCTGAAAGTGTGTTTTAATGCATGTGAGTGAGTAATATTTCCATTCTATTGAAATTACAATGGGTATTAGTGTGCGGGTATTAAAAAAAACAGAGTTGGAAATCCACCCTGAGACATGTTTAATGAATATGGATGAGACAGCTGTAATTATTTGGTAAAATGGTCTGAGCTCACTAAAAAATGATAGTGCCCTGAGTTCCCACAGGGTAGAACTTTTGATAAGGCTATTTTTAAAAAAAATTCTTAAAAAGAAACTCCAACTATAAGGAAACAAAGTATCTTCCTCTTGCTGCTCAGCGTTTAATGACTGGCAAAAAGAATCCAAAAATAAGGAAAAGGAATCTGTAGTTAGCAGTTTAAAATATAATTCTGCTAGATTAAAAACACAGCTGCATACAGCTAATAGGACTGTTAATACATTGAAGAAATGTGCAGAAGATAAATATCATGGTACCTGTGGACTTTACTGCTTAAAAAAATCAGAAAAATTGAAAACAACTCAACCTGATTCTTCTTATGATGACTGGCCCTTGATTCATTTAGCTCCCCCTCGCTCTTATGACCATTCTGCTTCTTATAAAGTAGATAGACACCTCTCTCTCCAGGTGTACAGGTACAAGAACAACGTGAAGATAGCTCCTCTCATGATACTTCCCAAGTCACGTCTAATAATTCAGCCCAACTTAAAAGTTCTGTTTATAACATGGATTCTGACAGCACCAATAGCAGCATGCTGTCTCAAATCCTGATGAGAACTCATTACATCTGAGTGACGCCTCCAGGTGCATCTGCAGTTACCTCCTACTGCTCTTCTAGGCATCAAATATTACTTGTTTATTATTGCATTAATAATTCCAAAATCATGCTACATACAAGGTATCAGAATATTTTATCTTGAAGCATACATGATGGCAAATATAAGTGTATTGATATCTGACCTATGTCAATGAGTATTTGTTAGAATTGTAAGGTGATAACTTAATTTTTAAAGGCTCAGGCCATACCCAGTAGGAGTTAAAGGTACCCACACAAAAGGGTTGTATTGGAGGGAATAGGTTCATAGGTTGGTACTAGGCTATCGTCCCTAGGGCCTATACAATCCTAGCCATAACAATTCCCCTGGATATTTCTTCTCACAATATTTACTTCTCTGGACCCCTGTCTAGCAGGGCAACTGACATGATTCCCAGGGTGAATTTCCAATCTCCCATCCAATCTTCAAGGTTCCTTTTGAAGAGGGCCAAGGAGGCGCTCTGCTTGACATGTATGGGCAGTCTATTCCAGAGTATGGGGAGTCCCTGGGTCAGGAACCTATCCCTCCAGGATGTTTTGTTCATTGTGATGACTAGGTTTAGATCTCTGGAGTATGTGGCTCTAGGGGATTGGGATTTCTTTAAGTGGAGCATGTCCAACAGCTCAGCATTTGACATGGCCTTGTATGTTAAGCAGAGATCGCCTCTGATTAGACAATATGCCATAGAGTATAGCTAAAGTTTTTTTTTAGATGGTCAGCATATGGCATCTGTTTTAGGCCTGTGATTCTTTTAGTGAGGTATTTCTGTGGCCTTTCCAGCTGTTGCAGATGTCTTGTGAGGTACATACCAAACAGGGCATTATACTCTATAATGGGTCTAATGAGGGATGAGTACAGTGGGATAATGACCTCCTTTTTTCTGGATGAAAAGCCCTTAGTGGTGAGGTGTGCCACATAGAAGGATTTCCTGACTGTTGTGGTGATGTGGTTATCGAAAGTGAGACCACTGTCCACCTGTGTCCCTAAGTCTCTCATCACACTTTCGATGTTTAGTGTACTGCCACCTATGTGGCAATTCATGCGTACATGTTTTTTTCCAAAGGGGATAACTATACATTTCTTGGCATTAAGCTGGAGCCCATGGATCTGGCACCAGGCATCTGTTTCTGTAAGGCCCTTTTGTAGAATATCCACATCATATGGGGATTCAATAATGGCTCCCAGTTTGCAGTCATCTGCAAACTTTGTTAGCCAGAGTCCCTTAGTGTTGGCCTGTACTTCAGAGAAGTAGATGCCAAACAAGAGTGGTCCCAGGACTGAACCCTGAGGTACTCCACTTGTCACTTGTCTGGAGCTGGATTTGGAGTTGGCTACTTTTACATGGTGGGTTCTGTCAGTAAGCCAGTTGGCAACCCATTGAGTGATGTAGGGATTTATGCCCAGCTTATTAAGTTTATCTATGATTCCAGAGTGGGGGATGGTGTTGAAGGCCTTGGCGAGATCCAGATAGGCTGTGTGGACCATCTTACCCTCGTCCACAGCTCTGGAGACTGATTATAAGAAGTCAGTCAGGTTCAGGAGACAAGATTGGCCCTTCACAAACCCAAACTGGGTGGGGTCCTGTGTTTGAAGTTTGGCAATGTCTTTGTTTATAAGTTCCATGATAATGCATTCCATGCCCTTGCAGATCAGGCTTGTCAGACTGATGGGACGGTATTTCCCAGGATCCAAGGTGGATCCCCCTTGTGGAGTGGGATAACTGTAGCTGTGTGCCACTCAGTGGGCATGAAGCCTGAGGTGAGGCTATGATTAAACATGGCACTTAGGTGAGGTTCCAGTTCATTTTGTAGTTCATGTAGTACACAGTCTGGGATGTCATCTGGTCCCATGGATGCTGTATTCTTAGCTTTGGAGAGTGCGGTTTCTACCTGTGTGGCCATGATTACCAGAATTTGGCAATCTTTTGGTATTGAGATGGGCCCTTTAGGAGGTGAGGGGGGGTGAAGTTAGCCCTAAATCGATCTGCCAAGATATTGGCAATATCCGGCTTGGGATCAGTATATTTAATGTCATTCTGTTGTAGCTCAGAGCTGATCTGAGCATTGCCATTTAGATTCTTGACATAACTATAGAATGCCTTGTGTTTGTCTTTGGAATCTTTGGCAATTTTATTTTCGTAACTAGCTTTTGAGGATTTTATGAGGGATCTCAGCTTCTTACTGAGGCTGGTGAGGGAGTTTTTTTGCATCCTTGGATTTTCCCTCTTTTCTGCAACTGTTTCTTCCTTCTGTTATATAGTTTGTTTATAGCAGGGGACCACCAGATTGGCTTCCTTTTTTTGGAGAAGTGCATCTTGGTTCTATTTGGGATGGCACGATTCATGCATGAGTGGATGTGCTCATACAGTGCCTTAGTGTAGGGTTCTGCAGTCAAACCTTCAGATCCCGTCTGCATGGGTGTCATGAAGTTTGTCACTTCTGACTTCAGTAGCATAAAGTTGGCTTTGAAGAAGTTTTTAAGGAGGTTTCCTTACTGGGGGGTGGGGGTGGGATGTGGATGTCAACGGTGATTTGTTTATGGTCAGACCTGACCAATGAGGGGGTGACCACTGGTGTGGAGCATCTATCTCCCATATTGGTAATGACCAGGTCTAAAATATTGGAGCCACTGGTGGGACAATGGATTAGTTGATCCAAGGCGTTGGAATTTATGAATTCCAAGAACCATTGGGAAAAGGAGTTGGTACCCAAACAGTTTTTCCAGTTAATGGCAGGGTAGTTGAAATCACCCAGTATTAGGGTGTTTGGTTGCACCTTAATATTTTCCAGTATGTTTAGAAAGGTATAGTGAGAATCTTGGGGCATGGTGGGGGATCTGTATCAAGCTACAATTTGGATTGCAGTCTTACCTGGTGTTAGTTGCACATGGAGAATTTCAGATGCATTGTGCTGGGCAACTAGCCTGGAGGTGTGAATATCCTTGGTGAATATGGACACCCCTCCACCTTTAGTGTTTCAGTCTTGGTTTTGTGTCCGAAAAGTGTGATAAGAGTTGTAGCCTGGTATTGCAGGGGTGCTCTCTGGAGCCTTGAACCAGGTCTCAGTTACTGCACAGATATCAATGTTCTCCATTTTTAGGAGTGCCTCGAGAGAGTGCATTTTGAGGTTTAGACTTCTAGCATTGAGTAGCATTACCTTCAGATTTTGCATGCTTGTATCCATTATGGTGGTGGTTTTATCATTTGAACCTTGCCTAAAAAAGGCACTATAGGGGTGGTAAGCGCTTTAGCCAGTAACCTGAATCCCAGGGGTGACAGGTGCAGACCGCCTCTGGCAAAGCATCGTGGTTTGTTGATCATGTCTTTCCAGGCAGACAGATACTGGATCACCTTTGAATGACACCAGAAGCTTAGCCAGTTGTTGAAGTCAATCATTTTGTCCTTATACTGTGGTATAATTCTGGGTGAAGGCAGGATGCTACTCAGGGCTAGGTTCATACCTGTCTGGGCCACATGATCCGAGTGCTCTTCCATGTCTCTTTTCATGTAGTCCAGGGAGGTACGTCTCAAGTCATTCACTCCAGCATGGACAATGACAGAGTCGTATTTGTACTTGTTGTGGAGCGACATGAGTGCATGCATTATGTAGTGGTTCCTGGCACCCGACAGGCAGCTGACTGTAATTTTCTCCTTGTTCAGCCTGGTGAGTGGGACATCAGTGTGCCTGACTATATAGTCACCTATGACTAAAGTGTTGGGTACATTGTCTTGCCTTAGGGACTGTTGTTGGGTGGCACACTGGTGTTGTGAGCTATGTGTCACTTTGGTTGTGACTGGTGTTTGTTTGCATTTCAGCTTTGGAGGTCCTTGTTGCTTGGGCAGGTTAATGTTAAGATCATCCTCATATGTGGGTTTAGTGTTGCTATGTGTGGGTGTTGATGATGTGGGTTTTGAAGGGCTATGAGTTGCTTGAGATGTAGTGCAGGTATTAACCTTGTCCTCTTGACTATCTAGCGCAATCTTGGCCGGAGAGAGCTTTGCTTCCAGTTTGGCTATGTAAGTGCATCTCTCGCAGGTTGTAGTGTTGGGTGGTAGGAGGAGAGGATTGTCTGTGTACATGAGGCAGTTGGCGCATTGCCCCAGTTTGCCCAGATTCACCAGGTGGACAGGAGAAATCACCAGAAGCTGACCCTTGGACATGCCTGTTTAGGTGCTTTTTTTGTAAAGTATAAGTGCTGTTTTCCCTTACCTTTGCAAGGTACTTTGCAATTATAGTCTGTTTAGTGCCTACGATTAATTTCTCCTTATTGACAAGGAGAGTTGAGTGCTTGTATCAGTTTCATGCTTCCTAGTGTTTTCCAGCAGGTTCTAGAGCAAGTGCTAGTCACAGGGGTTCAGATTTTAGTGCTACTACTAAGAAACCAGCTAGTTCTATGGGAAAATTTGAAGAGCACTTTCTGGCACCTGGAATAGTTTAACTGTAGCCTCACGGTGCTGCACAATGTGAAAAATGTGCAAACAAACGCGTTTTTAAGCCAGAAAGTTGAAAGGGTTAGAAATCAGCCCAAAAAGGCTAATAAAATTACAATTTCAGAGCTGGAAACCACTCCTCTAGCATTAGATAGGCAGTACAATGCTCACCACTCCCACTGGTAAGCAGTAGGACTTCCCTCTACCACAGCAAAGTCTGGATAGTTCTGAACACAGAAAATAAAGTCCTGAGACAAGCAAAGCCTGGGATATGGACTGGCTAAGAAAGGTGGGAAATGAGCAAACAAGATAGTTTTTTTTTTTTTCATGAATGAGGGAATAGCAAACAAAAGTAAACAGCTCTTATCCAAAACGCAAGCACATCTCTGGGACAAAGCATATATTGATAAGTTGAACTAATTTAGTAATAAAAGCACCCCTTTTAAGACAAATACTTTGAAGACATTAAAAAAGCTAATTACACAGTTTCCAATAATTATTGTTGGAGAAAAATACAAGTGGAAACCATTTCCCAAACAAAGCTCCGAGTATCCATCGACTTCTGGTTCATCCTCTGATGATGACACCCCCACCACCGAAAACATCAACTAATTCATCCTTTGAGGGCGGTACCTAACCCTGCAGCAGTCAGGGATGGTGATGCTGAAACTACCATAAGAGTAGTCTGCCCATGGACTGCAGTAGATTTTGGAACACTTTGGAGAGAAAGAGGGTATATGACATTAGTAGGAACTCTTATTAAAATTCTGTTTTTCTTAATGAACTGTCAAATGCCCTCCTGTGACCTAGGGAAATAGCTGTGGTAAAGTGTGTTGCTCATAAGACTGATGATTCTTAAATTTCAAAGGGAAATACTTTTGCAGACATGAAGGTCGGACAAGCTGCATTGTCTTATCCTGTTTAGGTTTCATTTTTGCAGCAATTACAATAGGATAATTCACCTATTTCTTTACAGGAATTGTCTTTTCAAAATCAGGCTGATGGCTCTGAAAACGTATGGTGGATACAAAATGGCTGAAGCTGCTTCCTGGACTCAGTTTTGCATGATCCACATGTGTGGCTAGTAGCTCCATGCTCTTTTCTAGTACAGTTAGTTCAGGCTTATCATTTTCCATCTGATTTGTGAAATAAATACAGTGATAAGACAACTTTTGACTGATTGGTATGCCCTTACATCTCTAAAGTCATTCAGCATTTTGTAAATTCTTGTGCTATTTGTATATACTATAATGTATTAAAAAGTGTTCTTATCCCTGCACAGTCTTTGAAAAAGCCATGGAAATCTTTTTTGTTGGTTACAGTGGGTTTTTACTGAATTACCACAGTGTCAGAAATATGTACATTATTGTAATTGTAGATAATGTTCTGGATGGGTTGAAGATTACCCTTGTGCTAGGAATGATGTGACTGAAGTCACCAAAAAACTGTTAAAGAGCAGTTATGCCCAGATTTGGTGTTCCTTGTACAATATTTTGAAGGTGATCATGCAATATCATTGCCCACACAGGTCCCAAGCTTCAGGATTATTGAAAGAGTGAATCAGATATTAAAAAACTAGAATTGCTAAGTGGTGTGAGGAAACAGACCTTAAATGGCCAAAGGCATTGCCTCTAGTATTATTTATTATTTGTATTGCAGTTAGCAGTCCTAGAAATTATTACCCTCATGAAATTTTTATGGGAAGACCCATGAAAATACCAGCTACAACCATTACTCCAAAATTTGGAGTTATAAGATGTTGATTAGTTTATGTTTCTTTATTGCAAATGTCTTCTTTATGCCTTTCTGTATTCTGTAGCATATTCATTCTCAGATTTCAGAAGCACGTGACAGCCATACACTGCTTCCTGTTGTGATGTTGCTCCTGGAGATCTTATATTTGTCAAGTCTTTCTACAGATGACATGCCCTCCAGATGAGATGGAAAGGACCCTTCCTAGTTCTCCTTACAACTGCTACACCCATTAAATGTGAAGGATCATCAACTTACAGTAGATTCATGTATCAAATGTCAGGAAGGCCCTCCCTAGTTACAAATGTTGCTGAGATGCCAACAACATCATTCTGCTTATTAGTGATGATGAGCCAATCACAGCCTGTACCAGAAGAAAGAACAGGGATACCAACATGTTTGGAAGTGAGGCTAAGTTACTCAATGTCATTGTTGTTGGAAATGAGGCTTATTGATTCAACAACATCATCATCATTGGAACTGAGACCTAGCAACCCAGCAAAATCACCTACAATGAACAATGAGTGTGAATCATCCCAGTATCTTGGCAATGAGACAGGCATCCAAGCATTGCTTGCAGGACTTCAACCAGTTCAGGATCCAGGATGGAGTTTGTTTGGAAATCGATTCTGTATGAACTACAAAAGAAAGTATATCATCCTTGCTTGCATGTCTTCAAAAATCTTGTCCATCCCTGGCCTGCTTGACATTTGTATAGGCTTATTATTGAAACTACTGTTTTAGTATTTATTACCCTTTTACTGGATTTTCTTCAGAAGCCATCAGAACTGTAAGTACTAAACAGTATTTATTGGAGGGCATCATTTGGTTAAAATTGAGCAAAGAACACCAAACTGGCTTCCTAACTTTAATACTTTTTCTGCTGAATTGTATACCTATGCCAAGACAATGAATGTCAGTAATGGTTGGGCATGTGCAGATATACCAACTGCACATGATGGGTATATTCCTTTGTTTCTAGTGCCAGAAGCAGAGACAGAAATTGGAGCAAAATTTAAAACAATCTTTTTGGGTAAAAGAAGGAAAGGCAGACATTATTTTTGGGATAATACTACTTCCTTAAGACTGGTTCCACTCCAATTATCAATGACTGTGATGGGGCATACTTGTTGCATTAAAAACGAAACACCTCCTGCTGGGTGGAGCAACTGCAATATTACTCAGAAAATATATAATGAGGTTGGAGGACTGAACATATTTGCATTACATGAGTTTCACGGTTTACTATCAAAATATTTAAATCACTTACATGACTGTTCACATCCCTAAATTGGAACAACGTAAAACCATCAAGCCAATTGCTCAGAATGTTGATTCATTCAAAAGGAAAGAATTGACATTTGACAGTGACTGGACCACTAACCATTCGAAAAATATCACTATCATGCATACATATTTACACTGTTTTGCAGGGGGCAAGCCCCCCTGCATCCACCATGTTGTGGTCTGCACTCTCCACACCCCCTGCTACTTATATATTCTAACTCTAAGATTGCACTACAATGAGGAAAGGGGTACTTTTCCCAATCCCCACTGTAGTGCAATCCACTTTAAAACAACAATGCTCAAAACTGCGAACACAAGCTATGTGTCGATGTTTCAGAATCGATGGGATTTGCATTCACAGTTTTGCCTCTTTGCACCTCTCCATTTAACTTTCTGACAGTCGTGGTAAGCACTTTCAATATTTGGATAGTAAACTGAGTTTCACTAGATATGTGGAGTTCAAGCTTATCCATCGTTATCAATAGAGTGGTCGAGATGTTCATAGGTTGGTACTAGGCTATCAGCCCTAGGGCCTATACAAGCCTAGCCATAACAATTCCCCAGCTATTTTTCCCAGGAATTTTACTTCCTCGGTCCCCGTCTAGCAGGGTAACTGACATGATCCCTGGGGTGAATTTCCTATCTCCCTTCCAGTCGTCAATGTTCCTTTTGAAGAGGGCCAAAGAGGTGCTCTGCTTTACATGTATGGGCAGTCTATTCCAGGGAATGGGGAGTCTCTGGGACAGGAATCTATCCCTCCAGCATATTTTGTTCATTGTGATGACAAGGTTTAGATCCCTGGAGCGCATGGTTCTGAGGGATTGGGATTTCTTTAAGTGTAGCATGTCCAACAGCTCTGGGTTTGTGGGTTTGACATGGCGTTGTATGTTAAGCAGAGATCGGCTCTGAGTAGACGATATGCGACAGAGTATAGCTGGAGTTTTTTTAGATGGTCAGCATAGGGCATCTGCTTTAGCCCTGTGATTATTTTAGTGAGGTAGTTCTGTGGCCTTTCCAACTGTTGCAGATGTCTTGTGAGATACATACCAATGTTGTTATATAGGCTGTGTTATTTCAGCTGCACAACATATAGAGACTTCACCTAGTGGGCAAATTTGCAATGTTTATCAATGGATGGAGGCAAAAGACATTAAAAATGCAGTCAGGAAAATAGATGCTTCTTGAGTTTATCATCACAATATTGAAAATACTGCATTTAAAGAACTTTCACATATGGATTTGGCTATTTCAGTAGTGGGGATCTTACATGCTTATCGGGCAGTAAAGTCAGTTTAGGAATTGAAAAAAACAGTCTAAACTGTCTGAAATATTAAATGATGCCACTTTTGAATCAATAAATCAGATTACAATTGAAATGATTGCCATGCACAGTGTGGTGCAGCAGGACAGAATGACACTCAACTTTACCCTTGTTGCTACAGGAGGCACATGTGCAGTTATCAAAATGGATTGCTGCTCGTTTATTCCAGACAATGAACATGCCATTCGTAGTCATATAGAAATTATTCAGAAGGTTACAGAACTGTTTCTTGCAAAAGAGAATGATAGCTCTCAATGGGCATGGTTGACAAATCTTTTATTTTTCTGGATGGGATGGCAGTATTTTAACATGTTTATGCTCATCACTATAATTATAATTCTTTTAGGCATTATTTTATTTATGTGCAAAATGTTGATTATGAAACTTCTTGAATCTTTAAAAAAGTATTAAATTGCAAAATACACATATTAAAAACAGAAATGAAATAGAGTCACTGAGTACAATCAAAGACAATTATAATGAATAAGAGGATAGTGAGGAAAGTGTGTTATGAAATTTTGGACAACTATAAGATAATTTGTTTGGGAAAGGGAATGAAAGTGAAAAATATTCAAACAGTATTTTATTCTATGTAAACATAGGCATGTGTTTATAGCTCCTAAAACAATTTTTGCTAAACATCTCTATAAGCACTGTGCAAGTTAAGGTCAGAAGGAAACCTGCATGTGAAGAATGACTGACTGCATGTGAAAAGGTGTCTACCATTTATAACTTATTGTTATTTTCCAGTAATTTAGAAACACGTGACTTTAGTGATGTTTCACAGCATCAAATGGGGGGATTGAAAAGGGAGAAGTATAAGAAGGGAAAATGTTTAATGTTTATGCAATATTCTGTTCTGAGAAGTGGAATTCATGTTGCTTCAAAGATGGATTTCGACAGCTAAGGTCTGTGCAGAAATCTTTTTACAGCTTAGTGCCAACATGGATAGTGCCAACATGAAAAGTGCCAACGTGGATGACAGGACTTGCTCCTAATAAGGAAAGGCATCCATAAGGGGTCTGTTTCTTTAGTTAAAAAAAACATAGAGGTGTTTAGTTTTAATTTGTCAATGGATATGATTTGATAGATAAAATGTTTGCTCAGAAGATTTTACAGTACAAAAATAATCACAGTTGTCTTGTTCATAGAGACAATACCTTGATTGCTAAGTCTCTTATGTATGTGTGTTATTTTACAATAAAGGAGATTATTGTTATCTATTGAACTGTATCACATGAAGTTATTTTTGTCCTTAACAATAATTTCCAAAGATTTAATATAAAGCTTGGAACCCTCATGACCTCTCCTTAGAGTATAGGAAGGTAGAAATACATGAAGCTGGAATTCTCATAGCTGTTTGCAGAATCAGACAACTGTAAATAGTTGCTAGAGTTTTAGTATAAAGTTAGGTAACCCTCACAACCTCTGTTTAAAGAATGGGAGGGCAGAAAAACAAGAATTGAGTTTCTCAAGACAGCTTGTAATATCACACAGAAGTAAACAGTTGCCAAGGTTTTAGTATAAAGCTAGGTAACTCTCACAAGCTGTGCTTAAATAATGGGAGGACAGAAAACCAAAAATCCAGTTTCTCAGTGCTGTTTATAGGAACTCAAAGTGGTAAAGAGTTGCCAATGTTTTAATATTAAGTTTAATATAAAGCTGAGTAATGCTTACAAACTCAAATTAAAGCATGGGGGACAAGAAAGACAAGGGTATAGTTTCGGAGGGTTGTTTGTAGGGTCACACAGCATTAAACTGCTGTCCAGGTTTTATTGCAAAGTTGGGTAAACGTCATGACATCTACTCTAAATAGGCTGTTACTTGCTGTGTAAGGTGATACTATGAGTGTTCCTGAGTCACACTTTTAACTTATCATGCAATTAAGCAGTGCTCAGATAGGGTCTATATTATATTGTCGAAATGGCATTACAGTGAACCCCATTTCAAGGACAAATATAGAGCGAAATCCCAAAACAGCAAAATCCCAGGTCACCGATTTCTTTTCCTAGGGGAAAAAAAATCGGTATAACAACAAGACACAACACACCAGCAAAAACATTTCAGAGTGGGGGACTTTGCTCCCCCCCCCTAACTAAATATACCAACTCTGAGATCACACTACAGTGAGGTAAAGGGCAATTTCACGGCTCAGGACAAGCAATTTTTCCCTAGGAAAGAATTCGTTGACCTGAGCTTTTACTGTTTTGGGATTTCGCTCTATATTTGTCGTTGAAATGGCATTCACTGTAATGCCATTTTGACAATATAATATAGACCCCTCAGATAAGAGGCTCAGTCTCCTTTCTGTGCATGCCCAGTGTCTCCCAGTGTTTGACATGCATGGCGGTGACTATATTCCTGGGCTGTTCACATGGACCTTGTCAGGGTATATATGTGAGGAGATGGAGGATTGTTGGATTTGTGATCCAGGGGGTGGGAAGTGTTAGCATGTGAGTCATATGGAGGGTAGGGTGTATGACCCTTTGAGGAGCCAAGGTTGTTAGGAAGGGAAATGTTGGTTGTGGGGATGTGAAGTGTTGGGTGACGACTTTTGTGGAGGGGGGTGTTATGTTGTTGCCTGTGATCTGTGGTAGGTGTGGGGCCCTGAATCACATATTACCCATGTGTCACTCTATCATATAGCTCTGTTACTTAGTAGTATAGCTACTGTGGCACAAAGGGGCAGCTTCCCAGACCACAAAGTGTTAAGGCATGCAATCAACAAATCTTGATCAGTCTTCATTGCAATACTGGTATTTAAATGTCAGCATTGCATTTGTAGTCTGAACTGAAACACTTTAATGGGCACCAAATAACTAGCTACATCTCTACTGTCATTCATACCTTCTCTGGTCATACATCTTTTTTGCCACAGTCAAATTAAAGTCTTTCTTGCATAGCACATATCCTTATAGTCTTTTCAGGGTACCTGCTGAGATCTTTGTCTGTTGGACACAATTACCTCTCTGCCTGTGTTACAGCACAATGCACTGACAGAGATGTTTGATTGTATGGGTGTTTTCACTCTGCCTTTCCAAATAGCATTCCTTTGAACATATATCTTCCAGTTATCCACAGGATCACTACCCTACATGGCCTATAACATCCTACGTCCAGGATACCTGTAGCCTCTACACTGCCAAACACAATCTAGGCAAAGGAGCACAGCTACACTGCATAGCTGCTCACATATCTTTTAACACCGACATGAGGTACCTGTACCCAGGAAGGCATATCTGAGGGGGCCTACTAGCATACATAGCACCAGTGCAGTAGAACATTCTACAGCATTCATTATAGTCATCTGAAACAGAAGTACTATTAATGTCTTTCTGTGTATATCCTTCACTGTCTCTTTGTTGCTATCCTGTTTACTATTTCATTTGATGTTTATTGGTTTACTTCTATCATTTTCTGCAGCATCTGCCACAGCTGTGACAGTGATGCAGAGCAGGTCTCACCCTACCATCAGCCCTTTTCTTCTATTGCCAGAACTCCACTTGGCTCTAGGACTGCGTCCCTATTAGATGTGGTGGAAGGTGGTCAAATTGTGTCCACAGTGGCCTATGGCTGGCACTCACTAGAGAGGAGTAGCATTGTTCCCTTTGGTAGCAATGCTATTGGCTCACAATTTGTGCATTTCTGGAGTTGGCAGAGGTGGTAGTGGAGTTGGTGGACCTGATACTTCATACCTGCACTGGATGCATGGAGAGAGTCCTCATATGGCCTCAGAAGGTGCACTGCTGCCTGGATTTACCATCATTACCTCAGGCAGGTTCAAGTAGGGAAGGGTGACTGACATCTCCCTGGGTCTAGCCAAGGCAGAATGGTAACAGTAGTGGGATACACACCCTATCCCCTTTCCTGGTGTGTTCCCACTCCTTGGGTGTCAACTTCCCCTGTTCATTGTTCAGTCTTCTCCATCACCAATGTTTATGTATGCATGCACTTTATGTATGTATGTATATAATTCTATTGTCAACCCTCATTCTCATCTCATCCCTTGTTGGTTTTTGTTGATAGATTCATAGATTTGTAGATTGTTATGAAGGTAATGGCCCAAGGGCCTTTCAAAGTGCAGTCAAGTTTTCCAGAAATAATAATGATGCCCAGTAGCCAAATAGGACATTGAGGGCCAGGCATTTATAAGCCACCTCTGTCCATAAGGAAAAAAAGTGCCAGGCCTGGTAAAAATTTCCTATTCCCCATCCACTGGATTGCACTTAAACTGGGTAATAATAGACCAACTCAGCTTCACATGATGGAAAACCTGTTCCATAGGAGGGACAATCTCTAGGACATATATCTGTCTCTCCAGCATGTTCTGTTTAAGTCACAGACAAAATTCAGATCCCTAGACCTTGTATTTCTGGAACTGTTTGACTTACTTATATGCAGGAGATGCATACGGTTTGTGGATGTCTTGCAAGCCAGGCATAGATCACCACTCAACAATCTGTAGGAGACTGAGGAGGGAAAGGGCTATAAGGTGCTCTGCATATGGTAGGTTTGTTACACCTTGTATTTTTTGTGCAAAGAACTCCTGAGGTTACTCTAATTGCTGCATATGCCTGGTCAGGTATATACTGAAGGGAGCACTGCACTTTATGATTGGTCTGATAAAGGCAGAGTACAGTGGGATAATGACCTCTTTGGACCTAGATGCCATGCCCTTAACTCAAGTTTCACAACATAAAATGATTTCCTCACCACTGTGTTGAAGGTAAGGCTACTGTCTATGTGCATACCCAGGTCCCTGACCACTGAGTTGACTCTTACTGATATATTATCGACATGATAATTAGCTGGGATGATTGAATTCCCAGCTTCTATGACTATGCATTTCTTAGCATTGAATTTAAGACCATGGCCTTGGCATCATTTGTTAGTCAGAGACAGGTCTTCTTGAAAAATGCTAGTTTCTGCAGGAGATTCAATAATAACCCCCAGTTTACAATCATCTGTAAACCTTGTCAGCCATAAACCTTCAGCATTTGCTTCCATTTCAGAGAAATAGATGCCAAAAAGGAATGGGCCCAGTACCTATTCATGCAGGACTCCACTATTGACTGGTCTCTTGGTGGAAGTGGCCTCACCTGTTTTGACCGCCTGTATCCTATCAATGAGGCAGTTGGCTATCCAGTGGGTGATAAAAGGGTTTATACATAAATTAATGAGCTTGTCTATAATGTCTGAATAGGGTAATGTATCAAAAGCATTGGCCATGTTGAGATAAGCTTCGTGTAAAATCTTGCCTTCATCCAATGCTTACTCTCTCAAAAAAGTCCACCAGATTTAATAGGCATGACCTTCCTTTTACAAAGTCAAACCGTGATGGGTCCAGCATTTGCACATTACCCCTGTCCTCATTTATTATCCCCATGATCATTCTTTCCATGGCCTTACATATGAAGCTGGTAAGACATTGTGGTTTATATTTATGTGCACCTGCTTCCATACTTCAAACCTGTCTGTACTCCCTGCCTTCCCCTTACATCCTTCTCCATGTACACTTCTTAAAAAATGAATATCTGTCCTAAGAACAACACATACCCGTCCTCCCCCTCCCTAGTCTCATGCTTTCCTTCTCTGTGTTTTTGCTATGTTCCATTGCTTGTTCTTGTATTATTCCTACTTTCTTATATTCCCATTTCATCCCTATTTAAACCAATAAAACCATAAATAAACATTGCAAGGAGCCACCCATCATGGCTTCCAGCTGCTGTCATAGCATTAAAATGTAGCACATCTGCATGCGTTTAGGCTCATGCCTAATATTTTCTTGCTACTTGGCTTCATGATATTTGTGCCCAGAATAACGGGAATCGGTCTTTTACTTCCGAGTCAATTATTACTTAGAATGGTCTGGGCTACAAGATACCTGCTGCTTAACTGATATTACCTTCAGGTTGAATAGTGCACCTAGGGATTTCAATGGTAGCCTAAGCACAATCACTGAAGGCATGCTTCTGAATACAAGTCTCCCTGTTTCAGAAAGTTCAGAAACACATTTACTTGATGTCTTTTAAATAACAAAAAGAACAAAAACAAAATAACTAAGTAACTTTTCTCTGGGAAATTTGAAACTGTTATATTTCACTACTTGCAATTCCAAGGGGATCCTGAGGACTTTTGACATCTAGTTTGCTGAATGAGCACCTCTCATTTTCCCCATATGATGGAAATAGTACTCTGGGGGCAGCAACAAAGAGCTACTGCTCTAACTTAGTTGTACAAATTTAAGACTCGAGCCAGTTGTGTTTAATTTAATCCCACCCTTACCTGAAGGTTAAAACAATGTAAGTAAATTAAGAAATTACTGTCTAATAGTGAAAATATCATTATGATAATGAGCTCTGGCATTTTATGTACTCTAAGACATTAGACATAAATGTGTCCTGATGAGGGTTGTATAGCCTTGTAAACATTCCTTTATGAACTTTTATAATATCTACTTATGAATCTATAGTGTTATCACATAAACATCTATTAAGTCATAAAAGCACACTGATATTATGTAAAATAATTTCAAAATTAGTTTAAGTACCTTTACATATAACTCCAGCATCCCTCCAGTGATGGCAGTCATGCTGGCCCCAAGGGTCTGATTGGCATTCCCAAATAAAGGTTTCATTCCCAGAGCATTTTACACCACTCAGCCATATTGCTCCTCCTCCTGGTAATACCCGCCTATGCTTTAGTGCTGCTTCAGCTGTCTCACATCCTAGCTGCCTGCAGATGACATGAGCTGCATTTATATCCCATTTTTTATTGCAAATCGATCCCCAGACACCATTGTGGTAGAGCTCTACCACTCCTTCACAGGTGTCCGCAGTGTCTGTAAGTCGTAACTGTTGATTACCTGTAGAAGACATTGAAAAATGTTTTAGGAAGCTAGCTTCTCTAAAAGCTTATAAAATTTTATTCACCTTAACTTACACTTCAGATTTAATTATTAATGAAATACAGATATACATATTACTACTCATACATCAAAATATCATAATTTATTATACTTTACCATATCATAATCATGCACTATAGAATAAGATTATGAAACTCAGATCAGTGATATTAATATTGACTTTGCAGTTTTGTATTTATTTATTTCCATTCATTAACTGGGTTTGTAAACTGGTCCAAGGCCACTTTTCAGGTGTGCCCCATGCCAAGACAGCAAGAGTGTGTGTGTGTGCGCCTGCACATGCTCACGTGTGTGTGTGTATGTATACATTAGATATATATAAATATATATTGTATACATATATACAGTGGATATAAAAAGTTTACACACCCCTGTTAAAATGCCAGGTTTTTGTGATATAAAAAAAATGAGACCACAATAAATAATTTCAAAACTTTTCCCACATTTAATGTGACCTATTACCTGCACAAGTCAAATGAAAAACAAACAAATCTGTTAGGGTAAAAAATATTAAAAAAAAATCAAAAACGTATAATAAGCTGGTTGTGTAAGTGTGCACACCCTTAAACTAATACTTTGTTGAAGTACCTTTTGATTTAATTACAGCATTCAGTCTTCTTGGGTAGGAGTATATAAGCATGGCACATCTTGACAATATTTGCCCACTCTTCCTTGCAGAAGCACTCTGTTGGTGTAGAAGGATAAAGTCCTTACTAAGACTCGGGGAAAGTGAGGAATGATGAGCCTTTACCTGCTTGTCCCATCTTTGGAGGAGAGACAGAGAGAATGTGCTGGTGTGAAGCAGGCCATTCTTTGAGCCCTTGTTAAGACCACAGCCATAAGGAGTGGCCAGAGTAGATGAATGTGAAGGCCATGTGGGGGTGTCACCACCTTAACAGGTGAGCATGGACACACCTATAAAGAATTCCATAACTA